>NC_136150.1:3709815-3741965 GCF_965212315.1 Lampetra planeri | reverse complement strand
ACAACCACAACACAACTTAGATTAAATCCATCAATCTAACTCTGTACTACAACACACATGGTCAAACCAAAAAACATTTTCGAAATCACCAAAATAAGGCTATAAAAGCAATGTAACAGTGATCATAGGAACTGTGACCGAAATTTCACAATAAACGACATAAACCACATGTACCACCAAAACCCTGTAGCCATAGCTGGCTGCATGAGTCACTCCACAACAGCAGGAGCATCAGTAGGAGTATCAACATTTTTCAAATGCACCTTTAAAGATCAGCACACTAAATGACTTGCCCCTACAGTCTTAAGGTTATCCGGGGGATTTTTGTCTTTGCTCGAGTGAGTGGGTGGGCGAGTGACAAGAGTGGGTGAGTGGTTGTTGTGGGTGATTGGGGAATAGGGCGAATGAATGGGTGGGCGAATTGAACGGTGAGTGGATAGCAACGTGGTCGAGTAGGTCAGCGAGAGATGGATGGAGGAGATGGAAGGTGAGTGAAACTCGCGTGAGAGGCAGCTGAGAGATGAGGGGTGAGTGAAAGGAGATGGGATTGGTGGACGATTCGATCAGAGGGGAGCGTGAGTGGGAGAGCTGGGGGGCGGGAGCTGGTGGGTGGAGAGGGCTTCGGTCTAATTTTGGAAGCTGAGCCACTGCCCCATGACGCGAGGCCTCTGCCTCCTCCATCAGGGCCTGGCGAGACGTGGACGCAGGTAGGAACCGGGGCTGACCCTCGATCGGGGGGGGGGTCAAGGGGATCCAGGGGGAGGGGGTTTGGGAATTCCCTCGCCACGGGACCCCCTCCCCCCTCCCCCAACAGAGACCCCCGCTACTCGGGCCCCTCTCTTGTCTGCTCCACTCCGTGTTTTCCTCACACAGGCACGGGGCTCACTCTGTCGTCGTGATGAAAGCGCGATATCGCGAGTAATCTCGATATCGCGATATCGCGAGTAATCTCGATATCGCGATATCACCCGTGGGGAGCGGTCGGTGTCGCGGTTCGCGTGCTGCGCAAAACGAACCCGGCGAGACCGAGTTCGATTCCCGCTCGCGACCAACATCTGTGGCCATTATCTGAGCCGGGTCCTTGGCCTCCGTCAAGGTCGACTCAGCCTCAAATGAGTGCTCGGCGTGGTGTATTCACATCGTCGCTGGGGAGACAAAGGCGACCGGGCGTGGTCCTTGCCTCCACCCCCCCCTCGCCCCTTGTTGTGCCGTGCCGGCCTTCGTGGGTTCCTGCACACGAGCAGCACTTGCCCCCTACAGTCTGGGTAAGGCTACACGGGGGCCCTTTGGCTTTGTGGGAGTCGCGCGCCACCGACCCCACCCCCACCCCCCCGCGCGCGCGCGCCACCGCCTCCCCGGGGTCGGGGGGAGGGGGAGAGGGGGGAGGGGGGGGGACGAGGAGGTCACCTGAAGCGGGGCCAAGTTACAGAGGGGAGACGATGGGGGAGGAGAGGAGGGGGGGGTGATGGGGGTGAGGAGGAGAGATGACGGGGGGGAGGGGGGTGATGGGGGTGAGATGAGGGGGGGGGTGAGGAGAGATGAGGGGGAGGGGTGATGGGGTGAGGAGAGGTTAGGGGAGATGAGGTGATGGCGGGGAGGGGGGAGACGAGGTTCCATGAGGGAAGACGCCGCGAAAAGTTTGCGACCTTGAGTGGCGAGTTCACGCGAGGTCGCGGGCCGGAGAGAAGCGGCTGCTTCTGCGCAGCTGTTGCTGCTGCTGTTGTTGTTGTTGCTGTTGTTGTTGCTGCTGTTGTTGTTGTTTCTGTTGTTGTTTCTACTGTCGTTGCTGCTGCTGCTGCTGTTGTTTTTTTAACTTGCACCCCCCCCCCCTCCACCACGAAACATCCAACCCCACCGCCCCACCGTATAAAGTCCTCCGGGCCCCGGTTCAATCCACCACCCCCCACTCAGCGTGACGCAGCACAGGGGCCGAGGGGGTCATGGGGGCCCTGATAACGGGGTGCACGAGAGGACAGGGGGGATGGGGGGGGGGTACGCAACGAAGGTTTGGGTCAGTGCTGTCGGTGGTGGCACCCTGCAGCCCTCTGGGGGTGGTTGCGCGTCGTTGTCTGTGCAACGGTGGATGTTTTTGCATCGCCACAGAGAGAGAGAGAGGTCGTGGTGGCTGTCGGGGGGGGGGGAGGCCATCATACAGCAGTGGACAGACCCTGGCTGCGTGCCGACGTCATTCAACTGGAAGGGGACGCGGCTGTCAGGGCAGTCGGTGGTGGGGGGGGGGGAGACGACGCCCACGTGGTCGCTTGCTCCGATTGGCCACGTTTCGGGGGCGCGTGCTCGCACTGACCAATCGCGGCGCGTTTCGCCGGAGGGGCCCCTTTATCAGTGACGTCAGATATTTACACGGTAGCCCCGCCCCCCATGCCCCTCACCCCCCCCCCACTCCCCCCCACCCCCACCATCGGGCCCCATCAAAACGCGAGACGCGCGCGGAGGTCGAAGTGAGAGCGGGAGAGGTGAGGACGAGGTGAGGACGAGGTGAGGACGAGGTGAGGACGAGGTGAGGACGAGGTGAGGACGAGGTGAGGACGAGGTGAGGACGGGGTGATGGGGATGCAGGTGATGGGGGTGAAGGTGATGGGAGGTGCAGGTGATGGACGTACAGGTGATCGAGGTACAGGTGATGGGGGTGCAGATGTTGAGGTGCAAGTGATGGGGGTGATGGGGGTGCAGGTGATGGGGGTGCAGGTGTTGGATGTGCAGATGATGCGGGTGCAGGTGATGGTGGTGCAGGTGATGGTGGTGCAGGTGATGGGGCTGAAGGTGATGAGGGTACAGGTGATGGTGGTGCAGGTGATGGGAGGTGCAGGTGATGGGGGTGCAGGTGTTGGATGTGCAGGTGATGGGGGTGCAGGTGATGGGGGTGCAGGTGATGGGGGTGCAGTTGATGGGGGTACAGGTGATGGGGGTGCAGGTGTTGGATGTGCAGGTGATGGGGGTGCAGGTGATGGGGGTACAGGTGATGGGGGGTGCAGGTGATGGGGGTACAGGTGTTGGATGTGCAGGTGATGGGGCTGCAGGTGATGAGGGTACAGGTGTTGGGGGTGCAGGTGATGAGGGTGAAGGTGATGGGGCTGAAGGTGATGCCAGAGGCTAAGACGCGTTGCTGGATCAACGTATTCGTTCTGCTCCTGGGTGAAGGTTACTCGAGATTGAGTTCAACTCTCCATCCCACCACCTCTCGGTGTCATCGCTCTGAGCCCGGCCACCCTCAGTAGCTGCTCCGGGTTCCCACGCTCCGCTGTCTCCTGAGCTTGTGCCCCTCTGACAGAAGTCTGATGTCGTCTAGCCAACTTGCTGTACTGCAATTGCCGCCTATAATTCCGGTTTCGAAACGAAACAGAGAGAATAGGCTTCGCTCTTTTCCACAGACACAATTGCTCAATCCGAGCTATTACTGATGTGATATTTGTATTGCCTCTGTGCTGGTCGCTTTATGGCGTGATCTGGTCTAACACTGCTGAGTGTAGGCCACAAAGTTGGCCAATCAGTTTCAAAGGCAATGCATATATTGGTATCAAAGCACGTTTGTTTGCATGTTTTACCACAAGCTTGTGTGGTTAATGCTGGCACGATGCCTTGCAATAGCCGTCTATTTGGTCTTTGAACATATTAACACCTCCTGTTTGATTGCCGGAAACGGTAAAGTATATTACCCTTTCATCGCTCATGTCTTGATCCCAACTTCGTGGCCTTCTGTATTGGCTTCATCTTCATTGCTGTAGCTGTGTTGTATTTACTTCGGTCCAATGTGGTGGCTCGGGTAGTTTTGTTGTTGTTGTTACAAACGACTCGTCCTGGTCTCTTTGAGTTTCTCTACCTGGCAATGAACGGAATCAACTTGGGAGTGTGTCGCTATGTTCCGCTACGTTCCCCGTATATCTGCATTACCGTCGCAATTGTGGCGTTTGTGATGCGAGACGAGGACACGTGACAGGTGAGACGGGAACGGAAACTGCGCAGAGAAGGGTGGAGGAGATGCACGATGGGAATTACAGCGAGAGACAGAGGGACACGAGGATTAGAGAAAACACACACGAGTTGCAGACGTTATCTTCGTCATCATCATATTGATCCAACAGTGGATATATCATAATGAAAGCATGGGGAGATGCACGCTGGAAGTTCCACTGTTACACAGAAAGAGGAACGCGTGCATTAGAGAATATACACGTGTTAGAGACATCATCATATTGATTTTCATTCAGTAGTGAGTGGCTAGATCATTATGATATCATGGATAGATGCATGCTTGAAGCTGCACTGAGACACAGAGAGACGGATACGTGGATTAGACAACGCACGCGTGTCAGGGACCTCATCATCGTCAGCAGCAGCATCATCAGCAGCAGCATCATCATCGTCAGCAGCATCATCATCATCGTCGTCGCAACGCCTTGCTAAGAGAAGTGAGGCGTGTGCAAGGCGCGTCACGGCTGGAGGGGGCGACGATGGCCTGTGGTCGAGACCGGTTGATAACGGCGGAGCGGCAGTCGAAGGAGGGAAAGAACTCGCCCGAGAGCGCGTCCACAGCGGAGACGGAGAGGAGATGAAATCGGCTTCGTGTGCGGCAGGAGCCGGGCGGATCGGCGCGTCGCGAGACCGCGAGAGGTGGCTACGTCTAGGGGAGAGAGGGGAGAGAGGCCTTCATCCAGCAGTGGATTGACTCTGGCTGCTGCTGATGATGGTAGTGAATGAGTAGCATTGTTTTGTGATCTCCCTATCGCCGTGTTTATTGTCCTAAGGGGGACAGCCCCATTATCCCCCGACGCCAATCCGCTCACAATCGAGGACAACATTTACCTGTGGGCTCGTGGCCTGAAGACGTCGCCGCTGTGACGGAGCGATAACATTGTACACGTCGACGAAATCGCCCATCAGAGATTTGCCCCCCCCCTCCCCCCTTCGCGACCCCTGCTGGCGTAAGGAGGCCTCCACTACTAGTTGGAAGAGCTGAGTCGACCTAGGGGGAGGCCCAGGACCGGTTCACGGGTTTTCGCCGTGAGCGGGAATCGAACTCGGCTCGCCGGGTTCGTAACGCAGCGCGCTAACCGCTGCACCACCGCTCGCCCCACTGCTTACCCCACCATCACCACCACCAACGCGCGATCTGCAGATCATAGACTTGAATGGTGTGAACTCATCATTTATGCTTCTGCTGGGGGGGGGGGGGACATAGGTGGGGGTGGGGGGTTCAAGTAATTTTGGACCATTGTTTTAACTGCCGCCCTGCGAGATCGCACAGCACCGGTGATCTCTGGGAGTTGACCTCTACACCGCGGTGGCAGCAACCCATGTCTGGTTAATAGACCCGCGGTATTAACCAGGGTGGCCGCGTGGTTGCGATAAGGGGTTGACCCGGCCAGCGGGCAGTTGGCTTCTGTGATCGGGCGTTCCGGGTGGCTTCGGAGCGAGGATCCGCTACCAGCGCCGTGCCAAAACCCCTCTCGCTGGGAACTGCAGAGCTCGTTCTGATAGACCCCGCGCTGACTGAGAGCTCTGCCTGGGTTTGGTCTACAGTGGGGAAGGTAGCAAACCCTTCCACCCACTCACTCATCAATCCACCCACTCACTCATTGATCCACTCACTCACCCACCCACCACTCACTGATCCAACCACCCACTCACCCACCCACTCATTCACCCACTCAAACACCCATCCACTCACCCATCCCCCCACTTACTCATCCACCCACCCCCACCCACTTACTCACTCACCCATCTACCCACTCACTCACCTATCCAACCACCCACTCACCCATCCACTCATTCACCCACATATTCACCCACTCACCCACTCACCCATCCACCCACTCACTCATCCACCCACTCACTCACCCATCCACTCACCCACCCATCCACTCACCCAATCACCTACTCACTCAATCACCCACAAACTCACCCATCTACTCACCTAATGAACCACTCACCCATCCACTCACTCAATCGTCCACCGACTTGGGTTTCCAGGTGTCCGGGTTTGGTGTGGAAAAGGTGGACACCCGAGCTGCGATGGAACTTTCCTTGTGAGCCTACAGGTGATGGAGTTTCACCTGGTCACGGGGTCTCACCTGGTGACAAAGTCTCACCTGATGACGGGGTCTCACCTGGTGTGCATGTGCAGGTGAGAAGGAGGAGCCAGGATGCGCGTGGTGGTGATTGGGCAGAGCCTGTTCGGCCTGGACGTGTACCGGGGTCTGCGCGAGGATGGCCACGAGGTTGTGGGCGTGTTCACCATCCCCGACACGGACGGGAGGCCAGACCCCCTTGGTGAGTAAGCCCCGAAACTCGATCGACCCTCCGAGATACCATCTATCCACTCGAAACCCTACACACATCTTGGATGAGTCGGTGAGTGACCGAGTGAGTCGGTGAGTGACCGAGTGAATGCGTGATTGAGCGAGCGGGCGACCCGCTGAGCGGGGCGAGCGACCCGCCGATTGGGCGAGCGACTCACCGAGCGGGCGAGCGAGCCGCCGAGCGGGCGAGCGACCCGCCGAGCGGGCGATCGACCCGCTGAGCGGGCGAGGCGGTTGACCGGGGCGTCCGTCCCCTTCTGCGCCGCCTCCCAGGTGCGGCGGCCGAGGCGGACGCGGTGCCCGTCTTCAAGCCGCCGCGCTGGCGCCTCAAGGGGCAGCCCGTGGCGGCCCTGCTGGACACGTACCGCGGCCTGGGCGCCGAGCTCAACGTGCTGCCCTTCTGCTCGCAGTTCATCCCCATGGAGGTGATCGACCACCCGCGGCACGGCTCCATCATCTACCACCCGTCGCTGCTGCCGCGGCACCGCGGGGCCTCCGCCATCAACTGGTGCGGGGGGGCGGGGGGCGGGGGATGATGAATGATGGTAGTGGGGATGGATGGTGGTGGTGCCAGGGGTGGCGGTGGTGGTCGTGGGGATGGGGGTGATGACGATGATGGTGATGGTTGGGATGGATTCTATTGGGATGGGGGTGGTGATGGTGATGATGGTAGTGGTGGGGATGGGAGTGATGATGGTGATGGTTGGGATGGAGGTGGTGATGACGGTGGTGGTGGTCGTGGGAATGGGGGTGGTGTTGTTGATAGTTGCGATGGGGTGGTGATTGTGATGCTGCTGCAGATGCTGCTACTGCTGCTGATGCTACTTCTGCTGATGATTATGCTGCTGATGCTGCCGATGATGCTGCTGATAATGCTGCTGCCGATGATGATGATGTTCCAGGACACTGATCCACGGGGACGCGAGGGGCGGCTTTTCGGTCTTCTGGGCGGACGCGGGTCTGGACACGGGCCCCCTGCTGCTGCAGAGGGAGTGCGCCGTGCTGCCCGACGACACCGTCAGCTCCATCTACAAGCGCTTCCTCTACCCGCAGGGGGTCACCGCCATGGTGCGGGGGGGGAGGGGGGGAGGGGTGGGCGGGGGGGCGTTGGCAGCGGGGGGCATGAAGACTCAGGCACGAACGAGGGGGAGGGGTGGGGGCGGGTGGGGATTGTGGGTGGCAGGGGAAAGAGGGGGGGCGAAAATTTGACCACTATAGTAATGGGGGGTGGGGTGGAGGGCGAGTGGGATTGAGGGGTAATGAAGGCCATGGTATGGGGGGTGAGGGAGGGGCAAGGGGGGCATGTAGGCCAAGGTACGAAGGGTAGGGGGGTGGTTTAAAGGTGGGGGGGATTGAGAGAGGGGGGCGTGACACGGGAGGGGGAGGGGAGGGTACCCCCCCCGCCACCTCCAACTCTGCCTCTGTGCCCCCAGGTGGAGGCGGTGCGAATGATCGCTGAGGGCACGGCCCCCCGCATCCTCCAGCCGGAGGAGGGGGCCACCTACGAGGGCATCCAGAAGAAGGACAACGCGCAGGTGAGCTCCCCACGAGTTCCTCGTGACCCCAGATGACCCCGGTGACCCCTGATGACCCCAAGGCGGTCCGAACGGCGGTGACGGGGCTTAGCGGAAGCGAGTTTTTTGCCGCTTGTTGCCGAGGTTCCTGGTTTGAACCCAGCGGGGCCACCCTGGTCAATACTGCGGTTGTCTGCGCATTCACCGCGGTAAAAACCAAAAACTCTACGACGTCCACTTCGCCCGCGGCGGTTGTTAGAAGATCCCATGACGTCATTCGCAAGAGTAGGCCGCTGCGTGCCGGCGTCACAGTAGCAAATTTGAAAAAAAAATCACACCGCAAATTGCTCAGTCATTGCCCCCCGCTACTGGAAAACTGATGCCCACTCGCAGGCCAGGTGCTGCTTGCTCCTCGTGGCGCACGGGGACAGCTGCCACTGGGGGTGCCCTTCCACTGGTTGAGATGTCAGGCGCCGTGAGTCGCACGGTCCACTCCACTCCCTCCCTCCCTCCCCTCCCCTCCCTCCCCTTCTTCCACTCCACTCCCTCCATCCCTCCCTCCCCCTGGGGTCGATAAAACGAGTACCACATTGTGGGAAATGTCAATCCTTTTTATTTGTCTTCTATGGATCGACTCGTCCCGGTCATAGGAATGTGGAATTGCTACCACTGGCTTTGAATGACTGTAAACAGGAGATGAGCACCAATATTTTTTTTTATTATCCAAGATGACCTGAGATGACCCCAGGTGACCCCGAGTGACCCCGGCTGACTGGAGCGTGCTGTCGTGCAGGTGAACTGGGATCAGCCGGCGCTCGCGATTCACAACTGGATCAGAGGCAACGATAAAGTTCCCGGGGCATGGACGTTGATCGAGGGGGAGGTGAGAGAGGCTTCCACCCCGACCTCCTCCTCCGATTCTCTCTGTCTCTCTCATTCACCTCCTGCCTACAGGCCACGCCCCCCACCCCAACAATCTGGCTGTCGCCTGATGAAGCTAGTTGCAATTACTGGTGAAACGTCGTACTCAGATTATAAATGTTGTGGCTTGGCTGTGCTAGTGACGAATTGGCACGTTCTGTTTACATGACAACCCCTTACTAATTGGCTGCGTCGGGTGGTGGCGGGTTTAACGACACATTTACATATTTACGCGATCTAACCCAAAAAAACCTCTTATGGATACAGAAGCTACACACCCACCATTCCTCCCGCACATGCTGCTGATGATGACGATTCTGCTGATGATGATGATGATGATGCTGATGATGATGCTGATGATAATGCTGATGATGCTACTGATGATTCTGCTGATGATGATGCTGATGATGACGCTGATGGTGTTCTCCCTGCTGCCCTCTCAGCGTGTCTCCCTGTTCAGCTCCTCGCTCTACGAGGGCCCGGCCCCCACGGGGCAGCCCCTACCCATCGAGGGGGCAGCGCAACCCGGGGTCGTGACCCCACAGGGGCTGGTGCTGTTCGGCAACGATGGCAAAATGGTGACGCTCGCTCAGTCACTCGCTCGGTCACTCACTCGCTCGGTCACTCACTCGGCCACTCAATCGGTCACTCAATCGGTCACTCCCTCGGTCACTCGCTCGGTCACTCGCTCGGTCACTCGCTCAACCACTCGCTCGGTCGCTCAATCGGTCACTCACTCAGTCACTCGCTCGGTCACTCCCTCAATCACTCGCTCGGTCACTCGCTCGGTCACTCGCTCAACCACTCGCTCGGTCGCTCAATCGGTCACTCACTCGGTCACTCAGTCATTCCCTCTGTAACTCCCTCTGTAACTCATTCTGTCACTCGCTCGGTCACTCTTTCTGTAACTCACTCTGTCACTCGCCCGGTCACTCACTCAGTCACTCACTCTGTCACTCACTCTGTCACTCCCTTGGCCACGCGCTCGGCCACTCGCTCGGCCACTCAAGTGGGACTACACACAGCATCAGCATCGCTTCTGACAGGCAGACTCTGTGAAGCATAGAGGCTCCTCCTGCCTTCGTGATGGCCTTTCCACTATAAGAGTGACAGCGCCAATACCGAATGTACTCAATAATGATGGTGATGGTTAATGATGATGGTGATGATGATGGTGGTGGTTGTGATAGTGGTGATGATGATGAGATGATGGAAATGATGAAGGTGGTGATGGTAGTTTATGGTGGTGATGGTGATCATGATGGTGGTGATGGTGGTGGTGATGAGTTGACGGTAATTTTGATGGTGGTGATGGTAGTGATGGTGGTGGTGGTGATGGTGATGATGATGGTGGTGATGATATAATGGTAATGGTGCGATGTTTGATCTGGTTGCGAGCGAGCGTGGGGAACGCGTGGAGCGGCCGGCTCAAGTCCGACGAGCGGGGATGGGGGGGGATGTCTCCGTGTCTCTATCTGCCTGTGTCTCTCTGTTTTGTTCTGTGCCTGTGTCTCTCTGGATCTATAACTCTGCCACTCTGCGTGTCTGTGTCTATGGGCGTGGTGCTGGCCGTGCCGGCCTTCGTAGGTGCTGCTCGCTAACAGCACTTGTCCCAACAGTCTGTTAAGGCTACACGGGGAATCTTTGCCTTTGCGTGTCACTGTGTCGGTGTCTCTGTGTGGTAGTGTAGCGGTTAGCGCGCCGCGCTACGAACCTGGCCACCCGGGTTTGATTCCCGCTCACGGTCAACACCCAGTGACGATTAATTGAACCGGTCCTGGGCCTCCCCTAGGTCGACTCGGCCTCAAACGAGTACCTGGTGAGGTGTGTAAACATCGCCACTGGGGAGATAAAGGCGGCCGGGCGTGGTGCTGGCCACCCACACCCCCTCGTGTACCGTGGGGGTGTGGGTGGCTCGCTAAACAGCACTTGCCCCAACAGCCTGCTAAGGCTACACGGGGGATCTTTGTCTTTGTGTGTCTGTGTGCAGCTCAGGGTGCAGGTGCTGCAGCTGGAGAGCGGGAAGACGATCCCCGCCTCGGCCTACTTCTCCCAGGGGGATGCGCAGAGCCTGGAGCTCTCGGACAGCGAGAGGGACGTCGCCGATAGAGTGCGGGTACGGAACCGAAGGCAAATGCCACCCCCCCACCCCCGGGTCGCCGGGTTCATAGCGCGGCGCGCTAATCACTACACACACACACATGCTCACACACATGCACACGCACGCACACACTCGCCGTACCCATCATCACCGCCGGGAGTGTAAACCTCGGTTTTGACCCCAGGCCGTGTGGAAGGGCATCCTGAGCAACGTGGACGAGGTGGTGGATGCCACGGACTTCTTCAAGAGTGGAGCCGGCTCCATGGACGTCGTGCGGTGAGCTCATGGGGTCGCGGGGTCACGGGGTCACGGGGTCGCGGGGTCACGGGGTCACAGGGTCGCGGGGTCACGGGGTCGCGGGGTCACGGGGTCGCGGGGTCACGGGTGTCACGAGGTCACGGGGTCGCGGTTGCAGGGTCATGAGGTGACAGGGTTGTCGGTAATGAGGTGACGAGGTGGGAAGACGATGAAGTCACGGGGTGATTGACCAACCAGATGATGGTGCTACTACGTCATGTTGGATTGATGAGGTCGTGCGATGACGATGACGCGGCAGGCTGGTGGAGGAGGTGAGGGCGTAATGACGAGGTGATGTGACGACGTGGCAGGTTGGTGGAGGAGGTGAGGATGCTGTGCAGCGAGGTGGTGCTGCAGAACGAGGAGGTGTACATGGCGAGCTCCTTCGCCGAGTTCATCCAGATGGTCGTGCGCAAGATGCGCGGGGAGGGCGGCACGGGGGACATCGTCGTGGACCACGTGAGACACGCGGAGACACGTAGAGACGCACGGGCACACAGAGACACGGAGAGACACGCGGAGACACGGGGAGACGCACAGAGACACAGAGACACGGAGAGACACGCGGATACACGTTGATACGCACGGGTACATAGAGACACGGAGAGACACGCGGAGACACAGAGACACGGAGAGACATGCGGAGACACGTAGAGACGCACGGGCACACAGAGACACGAAGAGACACGCGGAGACACGTAGAGACGCACGGGCACACAGAGACACGGAGAGACACGCGGAGACACGTAGAGACGCACGGGTACACAGAGACACGGAGAGACACGCGGAGACACGTAGAGACGCACGGGTACACAGAGACACGGAGAGACACGCAGAGACACGGGGAGGCACGTGAACATCCGCGGACACACGGGGAGACTGGGACACGGGGACGCTCGGACACAGGGATATACGAGGAGACACATGGGGACATGGGGACGCAGGGACATGGAGACATGGGGATGTGCAGAGACGTGGAGACATGGGGACACAGGGAGACACGGGGGACGTGGGGTCGCGGGGAAGTGGGGAGACACGAGGAGACACGGGGAGACACGGGGAGACGTGGGGGGACACGGGGAGACGTGGGGAGACGTGGGGAGACACGGGGAGACACGGGGAACGTGGGGTCGCGGGGAGACGTGGGGAGACACGGGGAGACACGGGGAGACGTGGGGAGACACGGGGAGACACGGGGAACGTGGGGTCGCGGGGAGACGTGGGGAGACACGGGGAGACACGAGGAGGCACGGGGAGACACGGGGAGACACGGGGGACGTGGGGTCGCGGGGAGACGTGGGGAGACACGGGGAGACACGAGGAGGCACGGGGAGACACGGGGAGACACGGGGAACGTGGGGTCGCGGGGAGACGTGGGGAGACACGGGGAGACACGAGGAGGCACGGGGAGACACGGGGAGACACGGGGGACGTGGGGTCGCGGGGAGACGTGGGAAGACACGGGGAGACACGGGGAGACGTGGGGAGACACGGGGAGACACGGGGAACGTGGGGTCGCGGGGAGACGTGGGGAGACACGGGGAGACACGAGGAGACACGGGGAGACACGGGGAGACACGGGGGACGTGGGGTCGCGGGGAGACGTGGGGAGACACGAGGAGACACGGCGAGCTCTGCCGTCCCGCAGGTGGTGCTGGAGGTGAACGCGATGACGGTGCGAATGCCGCACCAGGGATTCATCGGGGGGGAGTTCGTGGACGCGGCCGAGGGGGCGACCTACGAGACGGTGAACCCGGCCACGGGAACGGTGAGTGGGCGCTCACCGGGCGGCAGGGGGATTGGGGGGGAGTGGGGAGGGGGTGGAAGGGGTTGGTGATGATCATGGTGATAGAGGTGTTTTTGTTTCGAGTTTGTGGTAAAGTTGGTGGTGGTGGTGTTGATGATGCTGGTGGAGGTTAACATGGTGACATCTGAAACAGCCCTTTCCCCCATACTTTCACTAACCAGTGCGGTGAAGTATGGTCAAACAACCCCTACGGCCAACACAGCGTGGGGGGGGGGGGGAGAGGTTGCGGGCCTTCATCCAGCAGTGGAGTGACACAAGTGCGTTGTCCCCGTGTCACCCCGCGTCCCCGCAGGCCATCTGCTCCGTGTCTCTGTGCACGGCCCCTGATGTGGACCGCGCCGTGGCGGCCGCCAAGGACGCGTTCGAGCGCGGGAAGTGGAGCCGCATGAACGCGCGCGACCGCGGGAACCTCATGTACAGGTGCGCGCACATGGCAGCACTTGCCCCGCCGGCCCGTGTGGGCCATACCGGGGAAGGGGAACCTTTGTCTTCATCTTTCTGGGCTGCTCTTTGAGAACATCTGGGCTGGCACAGACACACGTCCACGTGACCCACCGACCCGGCATGACCCACTGACCGGGTGACCCCCCTCCCTCATGACCCCCCCCCCCCCCATCATGACCCCCCGCCACCCACCCCGCGCACGACCCCAGGCTGGCGGACCTGATGGAGCAGCACCAGGAGGAGCTGGCCACGATCGAGTCGCTGGACTCGGGCGCCGTGTTCACGCTCGCGCTCAAGACGCACGTGGGGATGTCCATCCAGACGTTCCGCTACTTCGCAGGCTGGTGCGACAAGATCCAGGTGAGACGCGGGGGTGGGGGGGAGACGTGGGGGTGGGGGGGAGACAGGGTGGGGGAGACACGGGGGAGACGCGGGGGTGGGGGGGAGACGTGGGGGTGGGGGGAGACAGGGTGGGGGAGACGCGGGGGAGACGCGGGGGTGGGGGGGAGACGCGGTGGGGGAGACGCGTAGGGGAAATAGGGGGGAGGACAACAGGAAGGAGATTGTCTTCCTAAGCTTGACCTCTGACCTGGTCTTTGCCCCCGCCTCTCACCCTTTGCCCCCCCCCCCTCAGGGCTCCACCATCCCCATCAACCACGCGCGACCCAACCGCAACTTGACCTTCACGAAGCGCGAGCCACTCGGGTGAGGTCACCGGCGTCACCGGGGTCACCGAGGTCACCGAGGTCACTGGGGTTACACACGGCCTCTGGTGTTTATTGAACTGCAATAATTACATTTTCACATCCACCGTGTCCCCCCGTGTCCCCCCGTGTCTCCCCGTGTCCCCCCGTGTCTCCCCGTGTCCCCCCTACTGTGCCTCTGCAGGGTGTGTGCTATCGTCATCCCCTGGAACTACCCACTCATGATGCTGTCGTGGAAACTTGCCGCGTGCCTCGCCGCCGGCAACACGGCCGTGGTGAAACCGGCGCAGGTCAACAACCAACATAACCACCACCGCTTCCAGCACCACAACCACCACCAGACCCACCATCACAAACACCACCGCAACCACCACCACAACTACAACACCGCCACTAAAACTCACACCACCTCTAACACCAACAACAACAACAACTCTACAACCACATCCAGCAACACAGAAACCACCATCACCAACTCAAACACTACCACCACCACAATGCTGATGATGCAGACGATGACGCTGACGATGATGCTGATGATGATGCCGATGATGCCGATGATAATGATGCGATGCTGATGATGCTGTGTGCAGGTGACTCCGCTCAGCGCGCTCAAGTTTGCGGAGCTCGTAGCAAAGGCCGGATTCCCCAAGGGAGTCATCAACATCCTTCCTGGCCCAGGTATCCCTCACCCACTCACCCCTCTTCATCCACCACCCTCACTCACCCCTCTTCATCCACCACCCTCACTCACCCCTCTTCATCCACCACCCTCACTCACCCCTCTTCATCCACCACCCTCACTCACCCCTCCCTCCCCACTCCCCCTCCCCTCTCCGCCTCCTCGACTCCCCTCCCCCTGCCTCAATGATCCACTGACCCACGCCTGTGCACATGACCTCATGACCCACTGCCCCTGATCTCATGCCCATGACCTACTGACTCTGTCCCAACCCTGACCCAAATCTAACCCTGACCTGTTCCACTGACCCACGAATGCACTGACCCACACCTGTGTCTATGACCCCATGACCCACGAACCCAGGCTCAGTGGTGGGCCAGCGGCTGTCGGAGCACCCGGATGTGCGGAAGCTCGGGTTCACGGGCTCCACCGATGTCGGCAAGCAGATCATGAAGAGGTGAGCCCAGGTAGAAATCCTCGGAATAGGATCACCTTGTGCCACACAGGGACAGCTGCCACTGGGCGTGCCCTTCCATGTGTTTCAGATGAGGGTGTAATGGTGTTCCGGCATGAAGGAGGGCGCTCTATCAATCACAGTGTCATCATCATCACCATCATTGTATCGATGAGGTATTACCCATAATCCACCATGACACCGCGTCATCTGTCTCTGTGCTGCCACACAGCTGTGCCACGGTCAATCTGAAGAAAGTGTCTCTGGAGCTGGGTGGCAAGTCCCCCCTCATCATTTTCAACGACTGTGACCTGGACAAGGCGATCCGCATGGTACGCCCTCCCCCCCCCCAACCCATCCTCCAGCCCCCCACTCCACATTACCACCTCCTTTACCTACCCTCGTCCACTCTCACCCTGATCATACCCCCCACCCAACCCCCTAACCATGCCTCCCCTGTGTCCCCATCTCCTTGTCTTTCCATGTCCCCGTCTCCCCGTGTCCTCGTGTCCTCGACTTCATGTGTCCCCGTGTCCCCGTGTCCCCATGTCCCATGTTCCCATCTCCCCCTATGTCCATCCACGTGTCCCCGTATCCCCGCATCCTCATGTTTCCGTCTTCCCGTGTCCCTGTCTTCCCGTGTCCCCGTGTTCCCGTCTTCCCCTATCTCCACCCGCGTGTCCCCGTCTCCCCGTGTCCCCGTGTTCCCATCTTCCCTTATCTCCACCCACGTGTCCCCGTGTCCCCGTCTCCCCGTGTCCCCGCAGGGCATGAGTGCCGTGTTCTTTAACAAGGGGGAGAACTGCATCGCCGCGGGGAGGCTGTTTCTGGAGGACGGGATCCACGACACGTTCGTCACCAGAGTGGTGACTCCTGCGCCACCACCACCACCACCACCACCTCCACAACAACACCAAACAACAGACATTCAACTACAACCGGCAACAACAATCAACAATAATAATAAAAGCCCCATGTGTCACTGTGTGTCCCCGCGTGTCACGGTGGCGAGATGTTAACTACCTCGCCGGGTATGCAGGAGGTCGTGGGTTTGATCCCGACCCTGATGCCTGTTGTATATTTGGAGTTTTGTGTGTCTCTCTCCACGTAGTCGCGTGGATTTTTTCTCCGGGTCCTCCGTGTTTTTTTCCTCCACATTTAGAAACTTGCGTTGAGATTATTATTTGGCTGCTATAAATGTCCACGTGATAAGCCACTTCCTAGAGCTATCATATGTGGCCAGGTCGCTTCTGAAAAAGAGATGTACAGCTCAGTGGGCCTAACCTGGTTAATAAAATATTGTTTAGTTTACACCATTGGAACCTCATTTGCCAGAAGAAAAAATATGATAATTGGTTTTTTACCCTTTTTTATCTGGCAACAAAACTGACACCTTTTTTTCTTTCTGGCAAATGAAGTTCCAATGGTGTAAATGCTTACCCCGAGCTCTCATACTCTGATGGTGCATTGTCTTTGAGTTGTGCGCCTTTTGGCGTCATCTGGCCCAACCCATGTGAGACTAGGCTCTAAGGAAAGCTGTCTCGGGTGTGGACCAATCAACTTCAAGGACAGTGCATACATTATCAGAGTTATGTGTTTTGTTTGCATTACGACTGCAGGTATTGTGGTCAATGCAAACATGACTCCTTGTAAAAAAAGGTGTCAGTTTTGTTGCCAGATAAAAAGGGTAAAAAACCATCTTCTTGGTTCTTTCGGTAAAGTCACGTAGAAGGGAAGTAATAAAATAATAAAAATAAAACATAATAAAATAATTCTCACGACGTTTCGGCCACAACGCAAGCAGCCGTCCTCAGGTGAAGACCAGGTCTGTCGGGGAGACAGCGTCTGAATATGTTTTATTTTTATTAAGATAAATCCCTGCAGTCACGAAAGCTTTAAATCGAAAGGTAAAAAAGCAATTATCATTGCTTAGTTTGTTTATGGCCCCCGCGTGCCCCCTTCGTATCCCCGTGTGTCACCCCCCCCCCCCACCCCCGTGTCCCCCGTGCAGGTGGAGGAAGTACGCAAGATGAAGGTGGGTGACCCGCTGGACCGCAGCACGGACCATGGCCCCCAGAACCACGCCTCGCATCTCAGCAAGCTGCTCGAGTTCTGCGAGCGCGGCCGAAAAGAGGGGGCCAAGCTCATGTGTGGTGGGGGGCAGGTGAAGCGGCCAGGTGAGGGAGGCGGGGGGCGGTGGGGGTGTGTGTCTACGTGTGTGGGGGGGGGGCACAGGAGTGCGGCGGTTAGCGCTACGCTGCGCTACGAGCCCGGCGACCCGAGTTCGATTCCCGCTCACGGCGGCCAACACCGGTGACGATTATTTGAATCGTTCCTGGGCCACCCCCTAGGTAGAACAACTGAGCACCTGGTGCGGTGTGTAAACATCGCCACCGGGGAGACAAAGGCGGCCGGGCGGGGTGCTGTTACCCACCCCCTCGTGTGCCGTGCCGGCCTTCATAGGTGCTCGCTAACAGCACTTGCCCCAACGGTCTGTTACAGGCTATACGGGGGATCTTTGTACAGTACACAACTCTCATACTCGTCCCGTTTTTCTGTCCCATGTCTCCCCCACCCCCTCTCCCGTTGTCCCTGTGTCCTGTTCTCTGCACATGTCTCCCGTGTCCCCATGTTCCTGTCTTTCCCTCATGTGTCGGTGTCTCCCATGTCCCTGTGACCCCGTATCCCTGTCTCTGCCTGGTGTGCCTGTGTCTCCCCCTGGTGTCCCCGTGTCTCCCTGTTGTTCCTGTCTCTCCCTGGTATCCCCCCATGGTGTCTCCCCCGCGTGTCCCCGTGTCTCCTCGTGTCCCCGCACCGCGTGTCCCCGTGTCTCCTCGTGTCCCCGCACCGCGTGTCCCCGTGTCTCCTCCTGTCCCCGCACCGCGTGTCCCCGTGTCTCCTCGTGTCCCCGCACCGCGTGTCCCCGTGTCTCCTCGTGTCCCCGCACCGCGTGTCCCCGTGTCTCCTCGTGTCCCCGCACCGCGTGTCCCCGTGTCTCCTCGTGTCCCCGCACCGCGTGTCCCCGTGTCTCCTCGTGTCCCCGCACCGCGTGTCCCCGTGTCTCCTCGTGTCCCCGCACCGCGTGTCCCCGTGTCTCCGCGTGTCCCCGCACCGCGTGTCCCCGTGTCTCCGCGTGTCCCCGTGTCTCCGCGTGTCCCCGCACCGCGTGTCCCCGCACCGCGTGTCCCCAGGGTTCTTCATGGAGCCCACGGTGTTTGTCGACGTGCAGGACCACATGTTCATCGCCCAGGAGGAGTCGTTCGGCCCCATCATGATCATTTCCAGATTCCCCAGCGGGTGAGAGGGGGGGGGGGGCTAGTGGTGGGGGGGCTAGAGTAGGTTCATGGCCTCATGTGTTGCAGATGAGTAGAAAATCAAGATCAAGTGCAGGTGCGCTCCGTACAGCGGACCCTGCACGGATGATCTGGCTGGGTGTGTACCGCCCTGTCTACGCGTACCGTGCTGTGTGACGCCGGCTGTGTTTGTGTGCATGACGCTGTGTTTATGTGTGTGGTGCTGTACGATGGTTATGTGTTTGGTGCTTTACGATGGTGTATGACGCTGTGTGTACGGTGCTGTACAATTCTGTATGACGCTGGCTGTCTGTGTGATGCCCTACGATGCTGTATAACACTGCGTGTATGTGCGGTGTTCTACAATAGTGTATGCTGCTGCTGCTGCTGCATGCGTGAGTAACGCTGTACAATGCTGCTGCGTGACGCTGCGTGTATGCGATGCCGTTATGGCACTGGCCGCGTGTGTGCGTGACGCCGTGTGATGCTGCACGGCGCCATACCCTCCCACCCCTCACCCCCCCGGCCCACGTGCTGCCAGAGGTCGCAACTGGGTACCTGATACCCGTACCCTACCCGATACCCGGCTACCCGTACCCGGCCGGGTACGGGTACCCATTTGCGACCCTGGTGCGGCCGGGTACGGGTAAGGAATCAAAACCCGCTTGCGACCTCTGCGTGCTGCCGGCGTGCAGGGACGACGATGCCGTGTTGCGGCGTGCCAACGCCACGGAGTTTGGGTTGGCGTCGGGCGTGTTCACACGCGACGTGGGGCGAGCGCTGCGTGTGAGCGAGGCACTCAACGCCGGCACCGTCTTCATCAACACCTACAACAAGACGGACGTAGCGGCGCCCTTTGGGGGCTTCAAGCAGTCGGGCTTCGGCAAGGACCTGGGTGAGCGGGGCGTGCGTGGCGTGCGGGGCAGGTTACGTGGCGGTGGTGGTGGTGTGTGGTGGTGGTAATGTGTGGTGGTGTTGTGGCGGTGGTGTGTGGTGGTGGTGGTGTGGTGGTGGTGGTGTGGTGGTGGTGGTGTGGTATGTGGTGTGTGGTATGAAGTGGTGGTGGTGTGGTGTGTGGTGGTGGTGGTGTGTGGTGGTGGTGGTGTGGTGTGTGGTGGTGGTAGTGGTGTGGTGTGTGGGGTGGTGGTGTGGTGTGTTGTGGTGGTGTGGTGTGTGGTGGTGGTGTGGTGTGGTAGTGTGGTGTGGTGGTGTGGTGTGTGGTGGGGGGTGGTGTGGTGTGTGGTGGTGGTAGTGGTGTGGTGTGTGGGGTGGTGGTGTGGTGTGTTGTGTGGTGTGGTGGTGGTGTGGTGTGTGGGGTGTGGTGGTGGTGTGGTGTGTGGTGGTGGTGGTGTGTGGTGTGGTGTGTGGTGGTGGTAGTGGTGTGGTGTGTGGGGTGGTGGTGTGGTGTGTTGTGTGGTGTGGTGGTGGTGTGGTGTGTGGTGGTGGTGGTGGTGTGGTGGTGTGGTGTGGTGGTGTGGTGTGTGGTGGGGGGTGGTGGTGGTGTGGTGTGTGGTGGTGGTGTGGTGTGTGGTGGTGGTGTGGTGGTGTGGTGGTGTGGTGTGTGGTGGGGGGTGGTGGTGGTGTGGTATGTGGTGTGCTGCTGGTGTGCTGCTCGTGTGGTGTGCTGCTGGTGTGCTGCTCGTGTGGTGTGCTGCTGGTGTGGCGTGCTCACGTCCGCGTGCCGTGTGTCCGCATGTCTCCGCAGGTGAGGAAGCCCTCAATGAGTATCTGCGCACCAAGTGTGTCACTGTGGAGTATTGAGCAGCAACACCTCATCACACACCTCGTCACACTCACCTCGTCACACTCACCTCGTCAACCTCACCTCGTCACACTCACCTCGTCACACTCACCTCGTCACACTCACCTCGTCACACACCTCGTCACACTCACCTCGTCAACCTCACCTCGTCACACTCACCTCGTCACACTCACCACGTCACACACGTCGTTATACACACCTCTTTACACTCACCTCGTTACACTCGTCTCGTCACACTCACCTCGTCACACGCACTTCGTCAACCTCACCTCGTCACACTCACCTCGTCACTCACCACGCACCTATCATGAACCTGAACACTCACCCCATTACCCATATATTATTATTGCTACTATATGCAGGGTGCTTCAAAACAATGTTTTTAACACTTCTGAGAATTGACAACAAACAAGATCACGAGACATGTGCTGCCACCGGGGCTCTGGGGACCACCTGGAGAAGATTCCAGGCCACGTGTTGACAACGATGGCGAACAAGTGGAGACTCTAACATTTTGAAGCTATGAACATTTGTTATCACGCTACAGTTCATTGTCCGTTCTTTTTTTAAATCCTTTATATTAAGTTCACTTGCTTGCGCGCTTACGACCGTGCACATCTTTCGGTCGTTTTTTAACCCACTTCCCGTGATCCAATCGAGGTGACATTTTGCACACAGACTCGTTGTGCGTGACAATTTATTTTCGTGAAATTTTTTTTCAAAATGTTCCACTTTTTAGGGAATTTTTTTTTCATATTTAATTTAAAATACCAATGTGATAAAAATGAAACTCTTACTCAAGAAAAACAGAAATGAATAATAAAATAAAACCGATGCCACGCATATAAAGGAATTATAGTGAAAAACTTAGTTTTTACGGGTTAATTTTTTTCCCCATTAAAAACGATAGTCCCGTGTGAGTGTTCACATTTTTTTTAAGCACCCTGCATATCAGCCACACTTCTCATCACACGTAATTTGCCAATGACGCACTTTCTCCAAAACCTCATCACCCACACGCCTGCGAATGCCACCTCTTCGGAGAGCGAACATCCGTTCATCGTCCACCCCCCCCCCCCCCCCCGCTTGGAACAGCGACCCTTTCTCGAGCTCCACCGCACCGCGTCGCCCACTGCGTCGCCCGCACCACGCCACCGCTGATCCGTGACCAATTAAAAACCAATCAAGTCTTGACTCTGTGGATTCATCGGTTTCGGGTCCTGCGGTGTCGATGCACATGGGGCCATGGTGAGGGGTGGGTGGTGAGGGATGGGTGGTGAGGGGTCGGTGGTGAGGGGTGAGTGGTGAGTGGTGAGGGGTGAGTGGTGAGGGGTGAGTGGTGAGGGGTGAGTGGTGAGGGGTGAAGGGTGGGTGGTGAAGGGTGGGTGGTGAGGGGTTGGTGATGGGTGGTGAGTGGTGAAGGGTGGGTGGTGAGGGGTGGGTGGTGAGGGGTGGGTGATGGGTGGTGAGTGGTGAAGGGTGGTGAGTGGTGAAGGGTGGGTGGTGAGGGGTGGGTGGTGAGGGTGAAACGTGGGGGGGGGGGGGGGGGAGCGGGAATCGAACTCGGGTGGCAGGGTTCGTAGCGCTAACCGCTCCGCCACCGCTCCCCCTCACACCCCGGCGGTCCCCTCCGAGGGTGAGGCCGTAATCGGAGAGGGGGGCCTTCGGAGGAGAAACCCGAGACACGGGGGGGGGGGGGGGGGTGGTGGTGGCTATTTAAGGGACCCGTTGCTCGGTCGAGACCCTAAACCGGCCCCGGGGCTTCTACAAAGGGCCACCTGGGATCCCGTCGGGGTCGACAAAAGGGAGAGAGGGGGGGGAGGCCTGCGAGGGTTTACGATATTTGGAAGCGGTAGGGGTCTCTAACGGGGCCCTGACAGGAGCAAGGGGGTTTAAAGGGGCCTGGGGGATTGGGGGGGGTAATTTAAAGGGACTGGTAAAGTGGTGACCCCCAGTGCGTGAGAGTGCCCAGCAGAGGGCGTGAGAGATCCTCTCTCAGCGCCAGAGCCACTCCCCCTGCGTGCCCACCCCCCTCCCGAGGAAGAGTTTAAACCCCCTCGATCCAGCCGTAGAAAAATAAAAGGGGGACCCGACCCCGCGAAGACCCCCGGTGCCATGGACCCCCTCAGCCGGGTGAGGTCGCCCCTCGCCGGGGAAGCCGCGCAGGCGAGACCGAGGCTGGAGGCCCGCAGACGCCGGGGTGAGACGGGGACCCCCGTGGGGAGAGGGGCTCGGGCAGACGAGGGGACCCCCGTGAGCAAGGGGGTAGAGGAGGGAGCCGCCTCCATCGCCATGCAAGTCGTGCTTCCCTTTCTTCTCGCCGGGCTTGGCACGGCCGGAGCCGGCACCGTGTTGGACAACGTGCAGGTGCGGGGAGGTATGGCTGTTGATGATGTTGCTGATGATGTTGATGATGATGATGCTGCTGATGATGTTGTTGCTGCTGCTGATGATGATGTTGCTGCTGATGATGATGTGGCTGATGATGATGTTGCTGAAGGTGATGATGTTCTTTTTGATGATGTTGCTGATGATGATGTTGCTGATGATGATGTTGCTGAAGGTGATGGTGAGGTGGGAGTAAGGGTGAGCTAACTGTTGATGGTGATGGTGGGATACGGTTGAGGTGTTGATGCTGGCGACGATGTTGCCGCTGCTGCTGGCGATGAAAATGAGGGTGAGTGTACAGGTGAGGGTGAGTGTACAGGTGAGGGTGAGTGAGTATACAGGTGAGTGTACAGGTGAGTGTACAGGTGAGGGTGAGTTGAGTGCGTGGTGCAGGTGAGTGTACAGGTGAGGGTGAGTGTACAGGTGAGGGTGAGTGTACAGATGAGGGTGAGTGTACAGGTGAGGGTGAGTTGAGTGCGTGGTGCAGGTGAGGTGTGGTGAGGGGGGCTCCCCTAGGTCGACTCGGCCTCAAATGAGTACCTGCTACGGTGTGTAAACATCGTCACTTGGGAGACAAAGGCGCCCGGGCGTGGTGTTGGCCACCCACCCCCTCTTGCCCCTACAGTCTGTAAAGGCTACACGGGGGATCTTTGTTGCAATGGTGAGGGTACTGCTGCACGTGCATTAGACGTGAGGGTGACAGCGCGTGTTGTAATCGGCAGCACTGGGCCGTGTTCCGCGAGCGATCGGAGTTGTTCATCCTCGTGCCCGCCCTGCTCGGACTCAAGGGGAACCTGGAGATGACGCTCGCCTCGCGACTCTCAACGGCAGTGAGTCTCCCTCCGCGTGTACACACACACACAGACACGCGTGTACACACACACACAGGCACGCATGTACACACACACACAGATACGTGTACACACACACACAGACACGCGTGTACACACACACACACGTGTACACACACACAGACGCGTGTACACACACACACAGACGCGTGTACACACACACGCAAACGCGTGTGTACACACACACAGACACGTGTGTACACACACACAGACACGTGTGTACACACACACAGACACGTGTACACACACACACACAGATACGTGCACACACACACACAGACACGCGTGTACACACACACACGTGTACACACACACAGACACGTGTACACACACACAGACAAGTGTACACACACACAGACGCGTGTACACACACACGCAAACGCGTGTACACACACACAGACACGTGTGTACACACACACAGACACGTGTACACACACACACAGATACGTGCACACACACGTACACACACAGACACGTGCACACACACACACGTGTGTACACACACACAGACACGTGTGTACACACACACAGGCACGTGTACACACACGTACAAAAAAGATCCCCCATATAGCCTTAACAGACTGTAGGGGCAAGTGCTGTTAGCGAGCACCTATGAAGGCTGGAACGGTACACGAGGGGGTGGGTGGCCAGCACCACGCCCGACCGCCTTTGACTCCCTAGTGGCGATGTTTACACACCGCACCAGGTACTCATTTGAGGCTGAGTCGACCTAGGGGAGGCCCAGGACCGGTTCAGATAATCGTCACTGGTGTTGGCCGTGAGCGGGAATCGAACCCGTGTCGCCGGGTTCATAGCGCAGCGCGCTAACCGCTACACTACCGCACACACGTGTACACACACGTGTACACACACACGCACACACGCACGTGTACAACAACAACAACAACAACCACCGTCGTTCACCACTAGGTGGCGGCGACGTCTCCACGGCGCTTGTGCCACGCCGCAATAACAAAGCACACGTGCACACGCACGGTCAACATCAGTTACGCGCGCCTGCTGCGGCGTGTGTAAACATCAGCTCGCTAACTGCACGTATGCAGTCTATTCTTAGTCTTAAGCCTCACCTTAGCATATTAATAAAAAAAGTGTGCCGTTCCTGGCCCTGCCCCCCTCAACCATTATATATACGGAGTGGTATCTCCTGTAATCCCTCATTTACTTGAGGCAGCTGTCGGGCTGTGACGGTTCCACTTGAAGACGGAAGCTTGTGTTGCCTCCGAAACGTCGTGATTTTATTTTTATTTTACTTGTATTAATTTTAATGTTTTACCTACGTGACTTTACCGAAAAAACCTAAGAATATGAATCCTTGCAGTCACGAAAGCTTCAAATCTAGAATTCTTGCCCCAAAAGTCTGCGTGCGCAACCCCCAGGGATCTTCTCCGCTGTCTTTGTCGTGGTCCAGGCGAACAAGGGGGAGATGGATGGATCTGGGCAGCGCCTTCTCATCACCTCCAACATCGCTCTCATCCAGGTGTCGCACGCACGCGTCATGTTTCACGTCACGCCAAAGCGATTTCCTGCTCAAATGAGCATTGGAGTCGTTGATGCTCATCTCTCCGTTTAGAGCCCTGACCCAGTGGTGGAATTTCCACGTTCCTAAGGACTGCCCTACAAAGTGGTACTCATTTTATCGACCACAGAGGGTCGATGCTTGAGCCCGAGTCAACCCACCACCCGGATTGTCAATCGCACGTGATCGTATGTGTCTTGGAGTTGCCGCCCGTGTGTCATTGCCGCGTGTGCTGGGGCCGTCAGCTGCAGGCCACGGTGGTCGGCCTCCTGGCCGCACTCTCCGCGGTGCTGCTGGGCTGGATGGGGGGCACGGGGGGAGTGGGGGGCACGGGGGGAGCGGGGGGCTGGGGCCCCTGGCCGGACCCCGCCCGTGTCGCTCACCTCTGCGCCAGCAGCATGTGCACGGCCTTCACAGCGGCACTCGCACTCGGTACGAGCGAGGTGGTGGTGGTGGTTGTGGAGGTGGTGGTGGTTGTGGAGGTGGTGGTGGTTGTGGAGGTGGTGGTGGAGGTGGTGGTGGAGGTGGTGGTTGTGGTGGTGGTTGTGGAGGTGGTGGTGGAGGTGGAGGTGGTGGTGGAGGTGGTGGTGGTTGTGGAGGTGGTGGAGATGGTGGTGGAGATGGTGGTGGAGGTGGTGGTGGATGTGGTTGTGGAGGTGGTTGTGGAGGTGGTTGTGGAGGTGGTTGTGGAGGTGGAGGTGGTGGAGGTGGAGGTGGTGGAGGTGGTTGTGGAGGTGGTGGAGGAGGTAGTGGTGGTGGAGGAGGTGGTGTTGGTGGAGTGGTAGTGTAGCGGTTTGCACACTTCGCTACGAACCTGGCTTACCGGGTTCGATTCCTGCTCATGGCCCACACCAGTGAGAATGATCTGAACCAGTCCTGGGCCTAGGTGGACTCAGCCACAAATGAGTACCTTGTGCAGGGTGTAAACATCGCCACTTGGGAGACAAAGGCGGCCGGGCGTGGTGACGGCCACCCACTCCCTCGTGTCCCGTGCAGGCCTTCATACGTGCTACTCGCTAACAGCACTTGCCCCTACAGTCTGCTAAGGCTATACAGAGTCTTTGGAGCTGATGGAGGGGGTGGTGTTGGAGCTGGTGGAGGTGGTGGAAATGTTAACGGTGACAATTATGGTAATGATTGTAGTGATGGGAATGGTAGTGATGGTTGTGATGGTGGTGATGATGGTGGTGGTGGTGATCGTAGTGATGCTGACAATACTAATTGTGATGATGGTGGTACCCAGGCCTGCTCACCGTGGCGGTGATCGTGAGTTCGCGCCGCGCCGGCATCAACCCGGACAACGTGGCGACCCCTGTGGCGGCCAGCCTCGGTGACCTGGTCACCCTGACCCTCCTCGCGCACACCGCCACCTTTCTACAGCACCACGGTACTGGGTCACACGGCTCATGTCGGGTCACGCAGGGTCACCCTGACCCTTCTCGCATGTCATAACACTGGTCAACAAAAAAAATAAATTTTTTCTGGCCTGGACTTTTGCAGCCGTTTTAGACTAATTTCAGGGTGCCGATTCCAAATCCGATCTCAGATTTGCTCTATCACTTCTCATTTTATGCTATCGGCATACCCCATTTTCATTGATTTTACCCGAAATTAACTCTGTCACTTATGATTGCAAGTTGTTTCGAGTCAGTGGCTGCTTTAGTGTTAAAATATGGTGCTGTATTTTTAGCATAGTGTGTTTATAATATCATTTTATGTAGATATCCACATTTATTTAATATTTTTCTTCTGCAGTTTTTATTGAAAATGCAATATTTGATATCTCAAAAACCTGATGTGATAGACAAAAACTGATGCCGGATTTGGAATCGGCACCCCAAAATTACATTAAACCCGTTGGAATACCTTATGCCAGAAAAAGTGTGTTGACCAGTGTAATTGGAGGCCGGTTGGCTTGAAAACCTGAGTTCCAATCTGTGTTTCAACCGTCCCCTGGGATTAAAGTGGAGTCTCAGCCGAGTCACCAGGGACTCGCCTCGAGACCCGCAGACTTACACAGAGACCCATACACTCGCACACGGACCAACAGACTCAGATCGAGACTCGTAAACTCACATAGGCCTAAGAACACACCGAGTATGCAGCCTATATGTAAAGGACCGCAATGCATTTCTTCAAGAACTATTGAGGTTGTTGCATCGTCCACAGGGCCGGATGCGCTCTATACGTGTGCGTGTGTTGTTTGAGCTCTGTGCCGAACCCCGAGATCCATCTCACCGTTTACAGCTCCGATTTCCGGAGAACGTTGACACTGGCCTCCTCCTGCTCCCCACCCTCCTCTGCGTGTCTCTCCGGCTGTCCTCGTGGTGGTGGTGGTGGTGGCCAGACGCTGGGCTGCTGCCGGGCGCGGTGTGCCTGGCCGTGGTCCTGCTGACGCCGCTGTGGGTGGCGCTGGCCTCGCGCTGTCCCACGACCCACGACGTCCTCTACCACGGCTGGACCCCCGTCGTGGCCGCAGTGGCCATCAGTAGGTACGGGGGGTGGTGGGGGGGAAGGGGCAGCCGGGCGTGGTGCTGGTCACTCACCGCTTCGTGTGCCGTGCCGGCCTTCATTGGTGCTGCTCACTAAAAGTTCTCGCCCCAACAGTCTGTTAAGTCTATGTTTGTGCTGCAGTGTGGGAGGACTGATTTTAGACAAAACGGTGTCGAACCCGGGATACTCAGGGATGGCCGTCTTCACTCCCATCATCAACGGTGAGGACCCTCACTCCTCACCCCCTAGCCTTTCCATAGTGCGCTCACCCCACGCTCACCTCGACCACATGGCAATCACCTCCTGGGGGACCCCTACACGGCACTTACAACCTCACCCACATTTCTCTCCACCACTGATATGACACTCACCACAACAATCTCCCCTTGTGGCACTCACCTTCCCCACCTACCCCCACGGCCCCCCCCTCCCCCCCAGGTGTGGGAGGGAACCTGGTGGCCGTGCAAGCGAGTCGCATCTCAACTCACCTGCACCTGGGGCACTCACCTGGACTCCCCGCGGGGACCTGGCCCAGCCTCCGAGCCACCTTCTGCGGCCCAGGTGGGACTCACCTGCTCGCTGCACTCTCACCTGTACGCAGGCGAGACTCACGTGTTCTCCAGTTTCACATCAACCGTGTGCAAGTGTAGCCCTGTCGATGGTATCTTAGGCACAGGAAATTCATGTGCCAAGTCCAGGTGTGTGTGTGTATCAGAGGTCGCAATCGGGTACCCGATACCCGTACCCTACCCGATACCCGGCTACCCGTACGGGTACAGGTACCCGTTTGCGACCCTGGTGCGGCCGGGTACGGGTAGGCCGTGAGTCACTGGTGAGTCACCGTTTGTCACTCATTTCCCAACGTCTTGTCTCTTCTCACAATTCAAGTTCCTAGAATCAACCCACCCGCGCCTGCAACATGGCTTCATCCCAGGGGTCGCAATCGGGTACCCGTACCCTACCCGATACCCGGCCGGGTACGGGTAGCCGGGTAGCCGGGTATCGGGTAGGGTACGGGTACCCGTTTGTGACCCTGGTGCGGCCGGGTAAGGGTACGGGTAAGGAATCAAAACCCGTTTGCAACCTCTGGTGTGCATATAGGTGTGTGTGTGCACGCGTGTGTGTGTGTCCTGGTCCTCCCCTAAGTCTACTCAGCCTGAAATGAGTACCTGGTGCGGTGTGTAAACATCACCCCTTGAGAGATAAAGGCGGTCGGGCGTGGTGCCACCCACCCCCTCGTGTGCCATGACGGCCTTCATAGGTGCTCACTAACAGCACTTGCCCCAACAGTCTGTTAGGCTATACAGGGTGTCTTTGTCTTGTGTGTGTAAGGAGCGGTGGCGTGGTGGTTAATTCAATTCCTGGACACAGCCAATATCGGTGACGATTATCTGAACAGGTCCTGGGCCTCACCAAGGTCGGCTCAGTGTTAAACGAGTACTCAACGCTGGTGCGATGTGTAAACATATCACCACCGGAGAGACAAAGGTGGCTGGGCATGGATTCGGCCACACCACCCCCTCTTGTGCCGCGCCGACCTTCGTAGATGGTGCTCGCCAACGGCACTTGCCCCAGCAGCCCGTGTGGGCTACACGGGGGATATGAGTGTTTTGTCTTTGTGTTGCAGGCGTGAGCTCTTGCTCGGCCCGCGTGCTGCTCTCCCTCGTGGTCCCGGGTCATGTGACCGTCATGGCCACCGTGCGGTTCCTGCAGGGGCCCGGCCCCACCCCCTTGGCCTTCATCCCCCTCTACCTGGGGGCAGCGTTGCTGCAGGTGAGATGCATACAGACCACGATCCCCTCCGTGTAGCTTTTAACAGACTATATTCTTAGGTTTTTTCTGTAAAGTCACGTAGGTAAAAAAAAATTTCATGAAAGTAAAATAAAAATAAATAAAAAATCACGTTTCGGAGGCAACACAAGCTTCCGTCTACATGTGGAACCGTCACAGCACGCTTGCTGTATCAAGTGATAGAAATTCCAAGAAACAGTATTTGTATATATACTGGTTGAGGGTGGGAGGAGCCAAGGTAGGCCCTGAATATTAACAGACTGTCGGGGCAAGTGCTTTGAGCGAGGACCTATGAAAGCGTCACCAAAGCTCTTGTGCCAGGCTCGGTGCACTTTCAGGTCACGGGACAGACCCAGGTGCCACAGGTTGGCTGATTTGAGATGACCGCCAGATGCACCACCTGTGAAGGCCCTTTATTGTTGTGAGCAAAGGGTCAAGGGACTCCGAAAGCACGAAGAATAACCCAGAGACCTGGCAGAGATGTATAAGTTATCGTGATATTCTCTACACCTCTGCTACAGCACCTGCACCCGCTCGCGTGTATGTGTGCACGTGCGCAGGTGTGTGTGCTGCTGTGCGTGGCCGCGTGGCTTGTACCCTGGCTCTGGGCGCGTGGCTCGGACCCCGACAGCTGCTCCATCCCATACTTGACCGCCCTGGGCGACCTCCTGGGCACGGCGCTTCTCGCCGCCACCTTCCACGCGCTCCACAACCTCGGCTGGGGGGCCCCCACGCTCTAGCAGGGCCCCCCCCCCAGCCTGGACCCCCTGCTGACCCCTGTGTGACCCCCTCCCCACGCCCCGGGGTTCCGCTCCACGCCCCGCGATGTTGGTTACAACCGGCGGGGAACGTGTCCCGACTGCCGGTCCGCGTGACCACGCGACCGACCCAAAGCTGTCTCCGCGGTGCGTGGGGCAAGCCCACCAATCATCCGGCGCGTGCGGCATGATCTGCATCCGATGGATGTGACTCGTGTGTTCGGCTTTCGCGATTGATATGACAATTAGTAATCTATTTTTGGGTCAGGGAGAGCGGCACAACGGTGCGTTGCACTCCCAAAACACATCGCTGTGTTGCTGGAGCAGTCGTCAATCGGCCACGCTTAGCCGTGTCGGGTGGAGCAGGGTTTTACGACACACATTTTATCTCCGCGATCCGACCCCAAGAAACAGCAGGCATAAATCTTCCCCGTGGGAGGCGAGCGACGCTCGGCGGTGCGGGAGCGGTGGACGGCCGGGAAGCCACGCGCCGGGCGGTGGCGGCGTGTCCGGGTCGCCGCATCTCCCCGTCTCCACACGGAGATGCGGAGATGCGGAGATGGGGGCTCCCGCTTGTCGTTTACACGCTTGCTGAGCACAAGGCCCGTAGCGTCAAAGCGGCCAGTGACAAACAGCACTATTGTCAAAGGAGTGACGGATGACGGTTACCAGCACGCTGCGTGAATGGAGCGACGGTTATTAATTTTGAGAGCTTGGGAGGAAAAGAGACGATGACGATGATTGACCGGAGAGGGGATTTTACAGTGGAGCAGAGCGAGGGGGAAAAAGCGGAGTTGAAGGGAGGTGACCTGCAGTGGCACACCAGTGTGTCGCACTCCCAACACACCGGTGTGCCGGAGAGCGGCACACCGGTGTGTCGCGCTCCCAACAGAGAGAAGCAGAGGAGAGAAGCAGAGGAAAAAAGCGGAGTGAGAAGAGAGCTGATCTTCAGCGTGGTGAGTGGGTGGATGGGTGAGTGCGTTGTTGTGACCTGCAGTGTGGTGAGTGGGTGGATGGGTGTGTGCGTTGTTGTGACCCGCGGTGTGGTGAGTGGGTGGATGGGTGAGTGCGTTGTTGTGACCCGCGGCGTGGTGAGTGGGTGGATGGGTGAGTGCGTTGTTGTGACCTGCAGCCTGGTGAGTGGGTGGATGGGTGAGTGCGTTGTTGTGACCCGCGGCGTGGTGAGTGGGTGGATGGGTGAGTGCGTTGTTGCGACCCACGGTGTGGTGGTTGAATGCTGGATGAGACGAAACAATATTTTTAATCCTTCGAGACAGAATTTGGCCCAAATCAAGTGAAACATTCGTTTTACGCGCGAGGTTTTCTGTGCAGCCGTCTGCGACCGGGCTGAGACCAGCAACTTGAGAACCCAGTTTCATCACATAGAAGTGTATTTTAGTTTCTGGGTCTCTGTGTAAGTCTCTGGGTCTCGATGGTATTCGCTGCTGACTGAGCTTAGAGTTAGACCGTCAATTCGTTGCTACACTTGAGACCACAGGCAGGAGCTGGAACCTGGATTCGAACCAGGATCTCGGCTGTCCTCTGGCCTCAGAGGCATTGGTGCTAGTCTCCTGTTTACAGCCGTGGGCCAATGGTGGAAATTCCGCATTACTCTGGCGGGGGTGAACGAGTTTATCTATCAACTGTTGAGTGGTACTCATGTACAAAGTGGTACTAATTTTATCGACCCCAGACGGAGGAATGATAGGGCCGAGTCAAGCCCCTCCTAACCGGGATTCAAACTCTCAACTCTCTGGTTGCGAGCCTGTAACGAAGACACCAGAGGTGTGGACTCGAGTCATGTGACTTGGACTCGAGTCAGACTCGAGTCATGAATTTGATGACTTGCGACTCGACTTGGACTTGCATAACAATGACTTTGTCCCACCTATGAGATGTGGACTCGAGTCATGTGACTTGGACTCGAGTCAGACTCGAGTCATGAATTTGATGACTTGCGACTCGACTTGGACTTGCATAACAATGACTTTGTCCCACCTCTGGAAGACACACACACTGACACGTGTACGCACACA
>NC_136150.1:3480548-3709615 GCF_965212315.1 Lampetra planeri | reverse complement strand
TGTAGAGACGTCTAGTGTAGAGGTTTAGTGTAGAGACATCTAGTGTAGAGACATCTAGTGTAGGAGGTGTATGTGTAGAGACATCTAGTGTAGAGGGTTTAGTGTAGAGGATTTAGTGTGTGGACAGGGTCACCAGCAGCATGCGTTTCACGGCGAGGGTGCGTGGTGAGTGGTTGGCCGTCCCGGGCCGCGCCTCGGACTCGGTCTACTCGCTGGGGCTGGAGGCGCTCAAGCGGCACGTGAAGAACAAGCCGGACCACGCGGCCTGGGGGCCCTGGCAGAGGTTCGCTCACCGTGAGGAGGTGCCAGGGGCCTCGGACTCCTGGACCAAGACGACCTGCTGGAGGACGTGCTGCAGGACAAACGACTTCGTGGTAGCTGGGTGAGGAGGTGGACGCGGAGAGGAGGGGTGGGCAGATGGGGATCGAGGCGAACAGGGCTGAGATGGAAGGGAGGGGAGATGTGAGCGTGGAAGGAAGGATTAGGGGATGGGAGCTGATGAAGTGGAGATTTGTATGGGGCGAGAGTACGGGTGACGTTTGGATGGGCGATGTTAAGTGCTGACGAGGAGAGGGCCTGTTTGGGCGAGGTGAGAGTGAGGATGAGGTGAGGGTTTGAAAGAGGGAGATGAGTGGACGAGGTGTAGATTTGGATGAGTTGAGGGAGTGAGGAGGTCTGGGTGAGGGGTGCGAGGGATGCGAGGATGATGAGGTGAGGGTCTGGGTGAGGGATGCGAGGATGATGAGGTGAGGGTCTGGGTGAGGGATGCGAGGGTTGTGAGGATGATGAGGTGTCGGCATGAGGTTGAGGAACCTGGATGATGGAGGGGTGAGTGCTGTCGATGCCGTGTGTATGAGGTGAGGGGTCTGGAGACTGGATGAGGGGAGGTGAGTGCTGGTGAGGTGAGCGACGCGGGTTCGAGCCACTGATGGTGCTGACCACCCCCCCCCCGTGTCCCCCCCCCCCCGTGTCCCCCCCCCCCCGTGTCCACCCCCCCCCCGTGTCCCCCCCCACCCCCGTGTCCCCCCCCCCCCGTGTCCCCCCCCCCCGTGTCCCCCCCCCCCCCGTGTCCCCCCCCCCCCGTGTCCCCCCCCCCCCCGTGTCCCCCCCCCCCCGTGTCCCCCCCCCCCCGTGTCCCCCCCCCCCCGTGTCCCCCCCCCCCCGTGTCCCCCCCCCCCCCGTGTCCCCCCCCCCCGTGTCCCCCCCCCCCCGTGTCCCCCCCCCCCGTGTCCCCCCCCCCCGTGTCCCCCCCCCCCCGTGTCCCCCCCCCCCCCGTGTCCCCCCCCCCGTGTCCCCCCCCCCCCCCGTGTCCCCCAGCCCTGGAGGGAGACGCCATGTCAGAGGACTTCTACCCCTCGCAGCCCGAGAGACTCCAACCCTGGTGAGTGACCCCCCCCCCTCACCCCCCCAGCCCTGGTGAGTGACCCCCCCCCCCTCACCGCCCCAACCCTGGTGAGTGACCCCCCATCACCCCCCAGCCCTGGTGAGTGACCCCCCCCCTCACCCCCCAGCCCTGGTGAGTGACCCCCCCCCCTCACCCCCCAGCCCTGGTGAGTGACCCCCCCCCCTCACCCCCCAGCCCTGGTGAGTGACCCCCCCCCTCACCCCCCCAGCCCTGGTGAGTGACCCCCCCCCTCACCCCCCCCAGCCCTGGTGAGTGACCCCCCCCTCACCCCCCCCAGCCCTGGTGAGTGACCCCCCCCCTCACCCCCCCAGCCCTGGTGAGTGACCCCCCCCCTCACCCCCCCCAGCCCTGGTGAGTGACCCCCCCCCTCACCCCCCCCAGCCCTGGTGAGTGACCCCCCCCCTCACCCCCCCCAGCCCTGGTGAGTGACCCCCCCCTCACCCCCCCCCAGCCCTGGTGAGTGACCCCCCCCCTCACCCCCCCCGCCCTGGTGAGTGACCCCCCCCCTCACCCCCCAGCCCTGGTGAGTGACCCCCCCCCTCACCCCCCAGCCCTGGTGAGTGACCCCCCCCCTCACCCCCCCCGCCCTGGTGAGTGACCCCCCCCCTCACCCCCCAGCCCTGGTGAGTGACCCCCCCCCCTCACACACCAGCCCTGGTGAGTGACCCCCCCCCCTCACCCCCCCCCGCCCTGGTGAGTGACCCCCCCCTAACCCCCCCCGCCCTGGTGAGTGACCCCCCCTTCACCCCCCCAGCCCTGGTGAGTGACTCACCAGGGCGATTAAACATTACTATGTAAACTTGCTCACTGATTTGAAAAACAAAAATATTTTTTCGCAGAAATGTTTTGGATTCATCAGTAATGCATGGGGGTGGCGTGGGGGGGAGTGTGGAGGTCGCGGTGTGGTGGGGGAGGGGATCTCGACAGAGTTTACCTGGAGCGGTGTTTGAGTTTCGGTTTCGGCCGCCAGAGGGCAGTAGACAGCATGAGTCACTGCTACACCAAAAACTAAACGATTTTTGTTAAATTATTATTTTACCAGGTCAGGCCCACTGAGCTATGTAGAGCTCTCGTTTGCTAGAAGTCGACCTGGCTATCACAGATGATGGCTCAACGAAGTGGCCTATCATTGCGTGAACATGTATAGTGGCCAAATTAACCTCAACGCACTTTGTTTCTCAATGTGGAGGGGCAGAAAACCGGGAGGACTCGGAGAAAAATCCACGTGACCACTGGGAAAGAGACACACAAACTCCAAATATACAGCAGCAGGCATTGTCAGGGTTGGGATCGAACCCACGACCTCCTGTATACCAGGCGAGGTAGTTAACATCTCCTAGTCACCGTGATGATTATGATGATAAGAGAGACACACAAACTCCAAATATACAGCAGCAGGCATTGCCAGGGTTAGGATCGAACCCACAACCTCCTTCATACGAGGCAAGAGAGTCACCATCTCGCCACCGTGCTTTGGTGCAGCTTAGATACCTTGGAGTCGTTTTGAGTCATCAATCTTTCTTTTGTGTGCCACTCAGTGCCCTGGAGCCAAGGTGACTTCCTGCTGCTCAAATAAGCAACGAGGCAGTCCACGTTCCTATGGCGAGGGCGAGTCTGATATTATGGGACACCCACTGTTGACTTGCTCATTAAGTGGTGAATAAGTTTATCGACCCCGGAGGGAGGGAGGGTGATGGGTTGCGTCAACCAAACTCCGCCGCTGGGCCGCTGTGGATCTTACCCGGATGTTCATGGAACTTGCTGCGGAAAAATGCCACTTGGGATGGGTGAATGCAACTTGGGATAGTTGAATGGAACTTGGGATAGTTGAATGGAACTTGGATGGGTGAATGTAACTTGGGATGGGTGAATGCAACTTGGGATGGGTGAATGGAACTGGGATGGGTGAATGGAACTGGGATGAGTGAATGGAACTTGGGATAGTTGAATGCAACTTGGGATAGTTGAATGGAACTGGGATATTTGAATGCAACTGAGATAGTTGAATGCAACTTGGGATAGTTGAATGGAACTGGGATATTTGAATGCAACTGGGATAGTTGAATGCAACTTGGGATGGGTGAATAGAACTTGGGATGGGTGAATGTAACTTGTCAACGCAATGTCTTGTTGCAGGAACATCACTTACAAGGAGCCAGAAGAGGTGACGTCACACGCACTCACCTTCTGACACTCAACCCACACTGTAGGAGGATGTGGCCAAGTGTGTGCGTGTGCGTTGTCTTTGTGTGTTGCTATGGTGTGTGTCTATCAGCGTGTATGTGTAGCTGGGAGCGGTAGTGTAACGGTTAGTGCTACGAACCCGGGGACCCGAGTTCGATTCCCGCTCACGGCCAACACCAGTGATAATATAATTATCTGAAAAGGTCATGGGCCTCCCCTAGGTCAACTCAGCCTCAAATTAGTACCTAGTGTGATGTGTAAACATCGCCACTAGGGAGACAAAGGCGGCCGGGCATGGTGCTGGCTTACCCACTCCCTCGTGTGTCGTTCTCGCCTTCATAGGTCCTCGCTAACAGCACTTGCCCCAACAGTCTGTTGAAGGCTATACGGGGAATCTTCATTTTAGTTTTATGTGTGTCTATGGGGAGCGGTAGTGTAGCAGGTCGCGCGCCGTGTGATGAAACCGGCGACCCGAGTTCGATTCCCGCTCATGGCCACCAACACCAGTGACGATTATGTGAACTCATCGTCCTCCCCTAGGTCAACTCAGCCTCAAATTAGTACCTAGTGTGATGTGTAAACATCACCACTTGGGAGACAATGGCGGCCGGGCGTGGTGCTGGCCCACCCACCCTCGCGTGTGCCATTCTGGCCTCGCTAAACACCACTTGCCCCAACAGTCTGTGAAGGCTACACGGGGCATCTGTGTATTGGTGTGTATATCTGCGTGTATATCTGCGTGTGCTTCCACGTGTCCTCGCTGTGCAGTTTCTGAGCTTGGATGGCAACAGTTTGAGCACTCGGGAGCTGCTGCGTCTGGGCAAAAGCCACTTCAAGATCAAGGTGAGGCCCACAGGGCAGGTCACCAGGTCATTGGGTTGCAGGCCAATGAGTCGGCAGGTCACGAGGACACGGGCAGACACCGTGGGTTCGAGATTTGAAGCTTTCGTGATTGCAAGGATTCATATTCTTAGGTTTTTTCGGTAAAGTCACGTAGGTAAAAAATTTAAATTAATATAAGCAAAATTAAAATAAAAATCACGACGTTTCGGAGGCAACACCAGCTTACACCTGAAGACGGAAGCTTGTGTTGCCTCCGAAACGTCGTGATTTTTATTTATTTTTATTTTACTTTTATTAATTTTTCTTTTTTACCTACGTGACTTTACCGAAAAAACCTAAGAATAAGACACCGTGGGGTTCACCTTGCCCCACTACATCGTGGGGCATCGCTCCACCTCCATCGTGGAGCCCTACTCCATCGTGGGGCTTGCCTCACCCAGCTCCACCATGGGGCACCGCTCCACCGTGAGACTTCCCTCCGCCGTGGGGCCACTCATGCTGCACCTGTGTCTCCTCAGCTCACGGAGGAGGCCCAGGTCAGGATCAGGAAATCGCGCGAGCTACTGGAGACCATCATCCAGGAGAACAAAGGTCAGCCCAGGGTCACACTAAAGGTCACACCAAAGGTCACACCAAAGTTCACACCAAAGGTCACGCTGAGCACGTTTAGAGTGTCACAGTGTCCCACCTGCACTGAACACGTGATGTCACTGTGTCCCACCTGCACTGAACACGTGGTGTCACGGTGTCACACCTGCACTGAACACGTGTGAAGTGTCACCGTGTCACACCTGCACCCGTGTGTGCGCCACAGTGGTTTACGGAATCACGACGGGATTTGGCAAGTTCGCCCGCACGGTCATCCCAAGCAACAAGCTCAAGTGAGCAAGCATCACGCAGCATCACACAACCACACAACATCACACCAACATCACACCAACACCACCACACAACATCACACCAACATCACACCAACACCACCACACAGCACCACACCACTACTACCACACAGCAGCGCACTGACACCACCGCACAATATCACATCAGCACAGACACAGCATCACAAAGCATCACACCACCACTACACAGCATCACACCACTACCACCGCACAGCACCACACCACTACAACCACTACCACCACTACCACACAGCATCACACCACCACCACCACACAGCACTACACCACCACACAGCATCATACCACCACCACCACCACACACCACACCAACACCACCCCACGGAGACGGGTGATGATGTCGCGTCTCTGTCGTCGCAGGGAGCTGCAGGAGAACCTCATCCGCTCGCACGCAGCAGGTGAGGGGGGGGTGCTGGTCTGGGGGCGCGTCGGGGCCAGGGCTTGCCACCTGTGCGGGCAACTGATTCATCGTCACAGCGAATTTCCCATGTTCTGACTGGCCCAGTGCAACCCTACCACTCACTCACAGCCACCCGCCCACCCGCCCGCTCAGTCACCCACCCACTGACCCGTTTGCCCACTCACTCACTCACCCACCAACTATCGATGTCACCCATCCGGGGTAGGTCCGTGCAAAGGTGGTAACTCTCCCGCGGTGGCATCGCCTGTGCCGTGCAGCTGTGATGCCCCCGCGTGACGCCACGTGTCTGTCTGTCGCGGTCGTGCAGGAGTGGGGAAGCCCCTCCTGCCGGAGCGGACCCGCATGCTGCTCGCACTGCGCATCAACGTCCTCGCCAAGGGCTACAGCGGCATCTCCCCAGAATCCATCAGCCGCATGATCAGCGCATTCAACGGTGAGGCCGTGCCCCGAGCTGTCTCCAGCATCGCGGCCTTCAGCGTCGACATCTCCAGCATCACGATCTCTAGGATAACGATCTCTAGAATCACCATCTCTATAATCGTGATCTAGAATCACGATCTCCAGCATCAACATCTCCAGCATCACGATCTCTAGAATCACGATCTCTAGAATCACGATCTCTAGCTTCACGATCTCCAGCATCAACATCTCCAGCATCACGATTTATAGGATCACGATCTCCAGCATCAACCTCTCCAGCACCACGATCTCCCGCGTTACAATCTCTATAAATCACAATCTCGAGCGTCACGTGTGCGTGTGCGCGTGCAGCGTCGTGTCTGCCCTACGTGCCGGAGAAGGGCACGGTGGGGGCGAGCGGGGACCTGGCCCCCCTGGCGCACCTGGCGCTCGGCCTCATGGGCGAGGGGAAGATGTGGTCGCCCAGGAGCGGTTGGGCCGATGCGAAATACGTACGCCACGCGAGAACACACGCACACACGCACACGCACGCGCACACACATGCACACACACGCACACGCACGCACACACACGCGCACGCACACACACGCACGCACACACACGCACACACATGCACACACACATGCATGCACACACGCACACACACACGCGCACGCACACACGAAGACAAAGATCCCACGTGTGACCTTACAGACTGTAGGAGCAAGCGCTGTTAGTAGCGAGCACCTATGAAGGCCGGCACGGCACACGAGTGGGTGGCCAGCACCACACTGGACCGTCTTTGTCTCCCCAATGGCGATATTCACACCGCACCAGATATTCATTTGAGGCTGAGTCGACCTAGGGGAGGCCCAAGACCGGTTCAGATAACCGTCAGTACACGTGCACACACACACACACACGCATACACACATTCACACACACACACAGCGGCCGTTCGCCACTAAGTTGCGGGGATGTGACCACGGGGAGTTTGTGCCATGCTAGGCGCACTCTGACGTGGTTGGGAAGTTGCTTTTATTGAGACGCTAAGTGGTTTTCCTATGGACTAACTCAACCCCACCATAGGAATGTGGAATCCCCACCGCTGGCTCTCCAGGGGCTCTGCACAGGCGATGAGCACGCACGCCTCAACGCTCATAGCAGCAGTCGCAACAACAGGAGCTCACTGTGACTCTGTCTCTTCCAGGTGCTGCAGGCTCATGGACTTTCTCCGATATCGTTCCGCCCCAAGGAGGTAGGGCACGCGGTGGCACTGCTGCAGCTGCCTCGCCGCTACAGCCACTGCTGCAGCTGCCTCGCCGCTACAGCCACTGCTGCAGCTGCCTCCTCGCTTGCCGAGACAAAGCCCTCGCCGAGGGCTCACGACTCGAGCCGAGCTCTGACGACTGTTGCTCCTGCTGCTCTGACTGATGCTACTGTTGCTGCTCCGACTGATGCTACTGCTGCTGCTACTACTGCTGCTGCTAATACTGCTGTTTCTGCTACTACTGCTACTGCTCCGACTGCTGCTTCTGCTACTGCTGCTGCTACTGCTGCTACTGCTGTTGCTACTGCTGTTGCTACTGCTGCTGCTACTACTGCTGCTGCTACTGCTGCTGCTACTGCTGCTGCTGCTCCGGCGGCTGCGTGTATTCCCACTGAATAATTTCCGGGGTAATTTGGCAAATTTAGACCGTGGCGTCGGCCGCCTCTTGCGAACGACGTCACGGGATCTCTAACGTCCAGGGTGAAGAAGAGCAGACGGCGCGTGGCAATATTGTCACGGCTCATGCTGCAGCAGCAGTTAACCGGGGCGGCCGCTTAATCCGAACCGTGGGATCTGTGCAACAAAAAGGGTGACCACGCTGCTTGCCGCTGGGCCAGCCGCCCCGTGGGCAGTGGGACAGAGAAACGAGACTCCCGTGCGTCTCTCCACACACCAATATGCATCGTGCACAATCAGAACCTTTATTTGTGCTGCAGGGGCAATCGGATGAGCTGCAAGGATTTTCTTTTCCTCGCAGATGTCCAGTAGGGGCACGGCGTCAGTAATTTACAATAAACAATGCAAAGACGCGATAGGAGCGGGAAGGTAACCAAATGTCAAAACATTCATACGAAAACTAAACTTGTTATTTCACCAGGTGAAGCCCCAATGGGCTATTCGCTTCTTTTTCAGAAGCAACCTGGCCACAAATGATGGTACTTTCAGCCCATTGGTCAGTCTTCATCACACTGCAGAGTTGTCGAAATTCGACTACGGGTTTGACCTGCTTTGAGTGGTAATCTCCTGCCAAGGACAACTCTGCAGTGCTGCGGCATTTGTTGCGCTGATGAGACCCGAAACGGACAATTCTAGTGCGCCTGAACTCTGTAAAAGCCTCGTCGTGTTGGGGGAGAGTTGCAGAGGGTACCGGCCGTGCAGAGAGCAGAGAGAGGCTCTGCTTGGCAGAACACATTTTGAGTAGGGGGAGGGCAGGTAATCTTCTTGGTTCTTTCGGTAAAGTCACGTAGAATGGAAATAATAAAATAATAAAAATAAAACATTATATCTTATTTTATCATATTATTATATTACTTTATTATGTTTTATTTTTATTATTTTATTATTTCCATTCTACGTGACTTTACCGAAAGAACCAAGAACACACAGACACACTTTTTTTTTGCCCGTATTGAAACGGCTGTACGCTGTATGGACCTGAAAACTCAATTTCCCTGTACAAGAATACGCTGTAGTCACGAAAGCTTTAAAACGTCTGGTAATCTCAACAATTCATTAACTTAATAATCAAACCGCAAATTCACAATGTGTGTCTTTAATTTATTAAGACTTAGCCGACTCATTCACCTGCATTGTTTGGGATAGGAGGTTATCTGCATAACGATAGTGAACGTACTCGCAATGTCGGCTTGTCCCACTGTGTCCCCCCCATCCTGGTGCCCCCCGCCCCCCCTATCCCTCTTTAGGGCTCTTTGTGCGTGACAATTTATTTTCGTGAAAATTTTTTTCCAAAACTTTACACTTTTTAGGAAAAATTGCTTAATGGTGGCAGGCAATCATCTGACCCATAGGTGGCAGCCATCTCAAGCCAGAGGACGAGAGGACTCTAGCCGCCACGCATATAAAGGATTTATAGTGAAAAACTTTGTTTTTACGGGTTATACTTGTTCTTGCACGAGATTTGCTTTCATCGGGTCACTGAGCGAAGTTCCGCCATCCTCTGACTTGCCCCCCCCCATCCCTCTTCAGGGCCTGGCCCTCATCAACGGGACCCAGATGATCACGGCGCTGGGGGCGGAGGCCGTGGAGCGGGCCGCCTCCATCACCCGGCAGGCGGACGTGATCGCGGCGCTCACCCTGGAGGTGCTCAAGGGCACCACCAACGCGTTCGACAGCGGTGAGCGCCGTGGGAGGAGGTGGCCGTGGTTTGCCGCGGCCACCACCTCCCAGGTGAACACGAGGCGCCATCTCCGTTGCCGGTGGTAATTTGAAAATGAAACTGTTTTTTTATTTGGCTAGGTGAGGCCCACTGAGCTATATACAGCTCTTCTTCATAAGCGGCCTTATTGAGCTATCACAAATGATAGCTCAACTTAGTGGTCTATCATGTGGACATTTATATCAGCCGAATATTCTCGGCGCAAATTTCTAAATTTCAAAAACCGGAGGACCCGGAGAAAAATCCACGCGACCACGGCTAGAGAGACACGCAAACTCCAAATATACAGCAGCAAGCATCGGGGTCGGGATCGAACCCACGACCTCCTGTATACCAGGCGAGGGGGTTAACACCTCACCACCGCAGCCAGATGATGGAGAGGCTGCCACTGTTTCTGCGAAGAGTGCCGAAAGCGATCGGTCGTCCACTCAGCCTCGCGCCAAACTCGCGTAGCGCACGGACGTCGGGGTGACTGTGGCCGGCGAGCGTAACGCGTGCCCTCTCCGGCAGACATCCACGAGCTGCGTCCTCACCCGGGGCAGAAGGAGGTGGCTTTCCGATTCCGCTCCCTGCTGGACTCGGACCACCACCCGTCCCAGATCGCCGGTCTCCACGCGCCCCACCAACCCACACCCTGCTCCACCACCACCACCACAACCGCCACCGCACCAACTCAATATCCCGCACGCCTCCAATCCCTGCACCGCACACGCTTTCTCACCGCCGCACTCAAATCAGCGAAAGTTTGAGTCACGCGGCCCAAATCCCTGTGGGTGATCTGAGTAACGCGTGGATTGTGCCGTCCCACAGAGAGCCACAGGTTCTGTGACCGGGTCCAGGACGCGTACACGCTGCGCTGCTGCCCGCAGGTACCGCCGCGACCGTGTCCGCACACTCGATCACGTGTGCTCGCTGAGCGAGAGCGTGAGAGGCGTGTGTGTGTGCGAGTGAGAGACGTGTGTGTGTGTATGCGTGTGTGAGCGGTAGTGTAGCGGTTAGCGCGCTGCGATATAAACCTGGCGACCCGGGTTCGATTGCCGCTCACGGCCAACACCGGTGACGATTATCTGAACCAGTCCTGGGCCTCCCCTAGGTCGACTCAGCCTCAAATTAGTAACTGGTGCGATGTGTAAACATCGCCACTGGGGAGACAAAGGCGGCCAGGCGTGGTGTTGGCCACCCACCCCCTCGTGTGCCGAGTCGGCCTTTATAGGTGCCCGCTAACAGCACTTGCCCCGACAGTCTGTTAAGGCTATATGGGGGATCTTTGTCTTTGTGCAGCCAGGGGTTCAGTGACCGGGTGCAAGATGCAGTGAATGACACTGCCCGCCCTTGCAGGGTTGCCCAGTCTTCAAGCTGACAGAGTTTGATAGATCACAGTTGGGTGAGACTGCTGCCCTACTGCCCCGTGAGCTGCCCTGTGTCCCGTGTTGTTGTCCAGGTGCACGGCATCGTGAATGACACCATCAGCTTTGTGCAGAAAGTCATCCAGACGGAGATGAACAGCGCGACCGACAACCCCGTATCCACACACCTGCAGCTCGCACCCCACACGTATACACAAACACGGCACAATACACACAAAGACATACACAATAGCAACACCAACACAAAAGCACCACCAACACACCTAAAAAGACAAAGATCCCCCAGTATAGCCTCATCAGACTTTTGGGGCAAGTGCTGTTTATAGCGAGCACCACCTATGGAGGCCGGCACAACACACACGAACACAGCACAACCAACAACAAGAAGCGCCATTCGCCACTAAGTGGCGGTGACATCACCACGGTGCCTGTGCCAGGCCAGGTGCACCTTGAGGTCACGTGAAGTGTCGAAGGGCTCGCTGGCAGAAGGTAAATGGGACAGACCCAGCAGGTTCCATGGGTTGGCTGACCGAGATGACTGGCAGATGCACCAGCTGTACCCACTATTGTGTCAACATCACAACACACACATATACACTAGCAAATACACACACACAAATAATCACCAACACACCTATACACCAACATCACACACGCACACACACAAATACGGTAATCACCAACACACCGATACAGCAACATCACACACACGCACACACACAAATACGGTAATCACCAACACACCTATACAGCAACATCACACACACGCACACACACAAATACGGTAATCACCAACACACCTATACAGCAACATCACACACACGCACACACACAAATACGGTAATCACCAACACACCTATACAGCAACATCACACACACGCACACACACAAATACGGCAATCACCAACACACCTATACAGCAACATCACACACACGCGCGCACACGCACAAATCGGCAACACAAACACGGCAGCCTCACGATCCTTGACAGCAGCGCGAGATGGTGTTTTACGAGCGAGGTGAGACCATCTCTGGGGGCAACTTCCACGGAGAATACCCTGCGAAGGTCAGTCACCTCCTCTCCTCTCGCACGGCGGGGAGTTGACGGGCAATGTCTCTCTGCCCACGTGGAAGGTTGCATGAGCTTGAGCTCTCGTCAGCTCGATAAAACTGAAGCAATTATGTTTTGGTTCTCGTTAACTTTTGCTTGACTCTGGATTCACTTCACCGGCGTTCCATCCACTAGCACGTGGACTTCAAGTTCCCTGTCCGCGCATCAAAATCCACCCGCGGCCTTGCCTCCTCCTTCACTCTACAACCTCCTCCCCTACTGGGCCTCAGCCTTGAATGAGGGCACTTTGAGAGCTGGCGCTCAAACCCCAGTGGCTTTTGGGACTTGAATTTTCACCGTGAGAGAGTTGACGGGCAACGTCTCTCTGTCCGCGTGGAGGTTGGCGACGGCTTCAGGGGCAACCTGCGCTGGCTTCCGCTGGCCGAACGGAGACGCTATACGGTCGCACTCATTGCGCACAAAGTGCTTGCCACGAATGAACAACCAATCACCTCGCCGATCTCGTCAAGAGCATAATAAACCTCTTCTTGGTTCTTTCGGTAAAGTCACGTAGAATGTAAATAATAAAATAATAAAAATAAAACATAATAAAATAATTCTCACGACGTTTCGCCACAACGCAAGCAGCCGTCCTCAGGTGAAGAACAGGTCTGTCGAGAAGACAGGTCTACACAGACCTGTTCTTCACCTGAGGACGGCTGCTTGCGTTGTGGCCGAAACGTCGTGAGAATTATTTTATTTTGTTTTATTTTTATTATTTTATTCTTTCCATTCTACGTGACTTTACCGAAAGAACCAAGAAGATGAATCCCTGCAGTCACGAAAGCTTTAAATCGAAATGTAGCATAATAAACCATCGCGCAAACTGCGGTCGTCCTCGCAGCAGCAGCAGCAGCGGCGGCTTTTGGATGTCGATCTGTAATGTGAGGTTATATCCGGGTCGTTGACGGATTACAACTCGTCACGATGATTGGCTCTGCCGGTGCTGGTTTATTACAGATCGAGCAAAGGCGGTGGTCACCGCATCGCGTGGCGCTTCTGCGGCCGTCTGGAACACTCTTCCTGCCGATGTTAGGAAGCCACCGGAGCTGTGCACTTTTAAATAATCTAGATTGAACATTTATTACTCTTTGGTTCTTTCGGTAAAGTCACGTGGGTATAAAATAAAATAGAACACGACGTTTCGGGCCCAACACAAGCGTCCATCATCAGGTGGGAGAGCCATGGCCTGCTGCTGACGGACGCTTGTGTTGCGCCCGAAACGTCGCGATTCATTTTATTTTATTTTCTACCCACGTGACTTTACCGAAAGAACCAAAGAGTATGGATTCCTGCAGTCACGAAAGCTTCAAATCGAGATTGAACATTTACTTCTCTAGAACTGATTTTTGTGTTTAGTTTGTTGTCCTTCCCCCGCGCCTCCGATTAGCGCGGTTGGCTACGTACGGTGCGAAAAGAAGTTGAACGCACAAGCTCGTGTCACGTCCAGGCTGGATTTCTTTGGTCTCGCCAACATTCCTGCAGCAAATCTAACTACTGCTGCTCCACAACGTCACTGCCCAGACACCAGAGTACCAAACGAACGGCCTACGACATTCTACAGATTGCGTAGGCCGAGATTTGTCTGATTTACGCTTCTCTCAGGGATTGTTTGCCATGTGCTGTGTCTCCTCTGGCACAGTACATAGCTAACCGTGCTAATCGGAGGTGCGTGAATTTCAATGCGAAGAAAGTCGGGGCAGACGGGATCAGACTTTAGTCCTCTCTGACACACACAGACAGACGCACACAGATACCATCACAATTACACACACAGATACCATCACAATTACACATACACACAGATAGCATCACAATTACTCATACACACAGATACTATCACAATTACACACACAGATACCATCACAATTACTCATACACACAGATACTATCACAATTACACACACAGATACCATCACAATTACTCATACACACAGACACTATCACAATTACACACACAGATACCATCACAATTACTCATACACACAGACACTATCACAATTACACACACAGATACCATCACAATTACTCATACACACAGATACCATCACAATTACTCATACACACAGATACTATCACAATTACACACACAGATACTATCACAATTACTCATACACACAGATACTATCACAATTACACACACAGATACCATCACAATTACTCATACACACAGATACTATCACAATTACACATACACACAGACACTATCACAATTACATACACAGATACTATCATAATTACATACACACATATACTATCACAATTACACACACAGATACCATCACAATTACACATACACAGATACTATCACAATTACACATACACACAGACACTATCACAATTACACACACAGATACCATCACAATTACTCATACACAGATACTATCACAATTACACATACACACAGACACTATCACAATTACACATACACAGATACTATCATAATTACACATACACACAGATACCATCACATTTACACATACACAGATACTATCACAATGACACTCACAGACACGATGACAATTACACATACACACAGATACTATCACAATTACACATATACACAGATACTATCACAATTACACACTCACAGACACGATGACAATTACACGCGCAGAGAGCAGAGATGCACACTCTCACAAATACACAGACACCCAACACCCTAACACACCGCAAATGGCAAAACATTCCCCCCACACAGACACGCACTGTCACAAAGACACAGAGGAAAAAGATCCCCCGAGATAGCTTCGAAACAGACTGTTGGTGAGCACCTATTGCGGCCAGTCCGGCACACGCGGTCAGAATTCGAATTCCAGCCAACGTGGGGGTGAGGTCCCACGTGGTGTGGGTGAGACCCGTGCGTCGTGCGCTCTGCTGCGGGGTGCACGGACGTCGCGAGCGTAGGGTCCTTGTGATGGCACCTCCTATTGCTGTGGTGGCACCTCCTATTGTTGTGGTGGCACCTCCTATTGCTGTGGTGGCACCTCCTATTGCTGTGGTGCCACCTCCTATTGCTGTGGTGGCACCTCCTATTGCTGTGGTGGCACCTCCTATTGCTGTGGTGGCACCTCCTATTGCTGTGGTGGCACCTCCTATTGTTGTGGTGGCACCTCCTATTGCTGTGGTGGCACCTCCTATTGCTGTGGTGCCACCTCCTATTGCTGTGGTGGCACCTCCTATTGCTGTGATGGCACCTCCTATTGCTGTGATGGCACCTCCTATTGCTGTGATGGCACCTCCTATTGCTGTGGTGGCACCTCCTATTGCTGTGGTGCCACCTCCTATTGCTGTGGTGGCACATCCTATTGCTGTGATGGCACCTCCTATTGCTGTGGTGGCACCTCCTATTGCTGTGGTGCCACCTCCTATTGCTGTGGTGGCACCTTCTATTGCTGTGATGGCACCTCCTATTGCTGTGATGGCACCTCCTATTGCTGTGATGGCACCTTCTATTGCTGTGATGGCACCTCCTATTGCTGTGATGGCACCTCCTATTGCTGTGATGGCACCTCCTATTGCTGTGATGGCACCTTCTATTGCTGTGATGGCACCTCCTATTGCTGTGGTGGCACCTCCTATTGCTGTGGTGGCACCTCCTATTGCTGTGGTGGCACCTCCTATTGTTGTGGTGGCACCTCCTATTGCTGTGATGGCACCTCCTATTGCTGTGGTGGCACCTCCTATTGCTGTGGTGGCACCTCCTATTGTTGTGGTGGCACCTCCTATTGCTGTGGTGGCACCTCCTATTGCTGTGGTGGCACCTCCTATTGCTGTGGTGGCACCTCCTATTGTTGTGATGGCACCTCCTATTGCTGTGGTGCCACCTCCTATTGCTGTGGTGGCACCTCCTATTGTTGTGGTGGCACCTCCTATTGCTGTGGTGGCACCTCCTATTGCTGTGATGGCACCTCCTATTGCTGTGGTGGCACCTCCTATTGCTGTGATGGCACCTCCTATTGCTGTGGTGGCACCTCCTATTGTTGTGGTGGCACCTCCTATTGCTGTGGTGGCACCTCCTATTGCTGTGATGGCACCTCCTATTGCTGTGGTGGCACCTCCTATTGTTGTGGTGGCACCTCCTATTGCTGTGGTGGCACCTCCTATTGCTGTGATGGCACCTTCTATTGCTGTGGTGGCACCTCATATTGCTGTGGTGGCACCTCCTATTGCTGTGGTGGCACCTCCTATTGCTGTGATGGCACCTCCTATTGCTGTGGTGCCACCTTCTATTGCTGTGATGGCACCTCCTATTGCCGTGATGGCACCTCCTATTGCCGTGATGGCACCTCCTATTGCTGTGATGGCACCTCCTATTGCTGTGATGGCACCTCCTATTGCTGTGGTGGCACCTTCTATTGCTGTGATGGCACCTCCTATTGCTGTGGTGGCACTTCTATTGCTGTGATGGCACCTCCTATTGCTGTGATGGCACCTTCTATTGCTGTGATGGCACCTCCTATTGCTGTGGTGCCACCTCCTATTGCTGTGGTGCCACCTTCTATTGCTGTGATGGCACCTCCTATTGCTGTGATGGCACCTCCTATTGCTGTGATGGCACCTTCTATTGCTGTGATGGCACCTCCTATTGCTGTGGTGCCACCTCCTATTGCTGTGGTGCCACCTTCTATTGCTGTGATGGCACCTCCTATTGCTGTGATGGCACCTCCTATTGCTGTGATGGCACCTCCTATTGCTGCGGTGGCACCTTCTATTGCTGTGATGGCACCTATTGCTGTGATGGCACCTCATATTGCTGCGGTGGCACCTCCTATTGCTGCGGCCATTCCCCGTGTGACGGTGCGGTGGGCCCGTTGCGCCAGGTGCTGGACTACTTGGCGATCGGAGTGCACGAGTTGGCGGCCATCAGCGAGCGGAGGATCGAGCGGCTGTGCAACCCGTCCCTGAGCGAGCTGCCCGCGTTCCTCGTGAACGAAGGAGGCCTCAACTCGGGCTTCATGATCGCGCACTGCACCGCCGCCTCGCTCGGTACGCAGGGCCACGTGCCTCTCGCACAGCCTTGCACCCTCCCGCTGGAATGAACTTCCGCTGTGCGTTAAGCAGTCCCCCCTTCTTAACCTCCTTTCGTTCCTCCATTAAAGCATCACCTCCTCTTCTCCATTGCCCATTCACTTACTATTCCCTCCCGTCGCCCCTCCACTCTATCCTGTCCCCCCCCCCCCCCCATAGTCCCTTTTGTGAACCCAATGTGTGCCAGAGGTCGCAACCGGGTACCCGATACCCGTACCCTACCCGATACCCGGCTACCCGTACCCGGCCGGGTACGGGTACCCGTTTGCGACCCTGGTGCGGCCGGGTACGGGTACGGGTAAGGAATCAAAACCCGTTTGAGACCTCTGATGTGTGCCCTCTGTTACAGTCACTCATTGCTCGGCACTTGAACGCCCTTGCCATCTTCATCACTCTATTTCTGATACCGCTTTCAAACCACGTAAAGCACATTGGGCTAAAGCGAACGTGACCGAGATGTTAACTACCTCGCCTGGTATACAGGAGGTCGTGCGTTCAATCCCTACCCTGACGCCTGCAGCTGTATATTTGGTCGCGTGGACTTTTTTTGCGGGTCCTCGGGGTTTTCCCTCCACATTTAGAATGAACATCACGCGTCTAGACGAATTGGCTGATATAAATTTCCACGTGAGGATAAGCCACTTGGTTGAGCTAATCATTTGTGGCGAGGTCGCTACGAGGCTCAGCTGGGCCTTACCTGGTAAAAATGTAACAAGAAAAATTGTGTTTAGTTTTTTATTTAAAGCTTTCGTGACTGCAGGGATTCATCTTCTTGGTTCTTTCGGTAAAGTCACGTAGAAGGGAAGTAATAAAATAATAAAAATAAGACATTTTTTTATTTTATTATGTTTTATTTTTATTACTTTATTATTTCCCTTCTACGTGACTTTACCAAAAGAACCAAGAAAATAGTGTTTAGTTTTAGGTTTCTAAATATAAGAGGACGTGTCCGTGCGCGGTCCGCACGGACCCGGCGTGCGGAAGGCGTGCGCCGTGTTCAAAGTTAATGTATTAGGTGTAGCCCTGTGAGCCATTCGGCTCTTGAATCGGGTGCAACCGCAACAAACAAAAAACAAAAACAAGAAAACATCTTAAAGTGACTATGTGCAAACAGAAAATCCAAGCAAAGACAGCAAAATATTGCAGAAAAAATCACCATGTGACCGCGGGGTACGGGATGTGTGGACGTGGTGTCTCTTTCCCCGCAGTGTCGGAGAACAAGTGTCTGTGCCACCCTTCGTCCGTCGACTCCCTCTCCACCAGCGCGGCCACCGAGGACCACGTGTCCATGGGCGGCTGGGCCGCGCGCAAGGCCCTGCGCGTCATTGAGCACGTGGAGCAGGGTGTGAAGCACTCTGCAGCGTACACACACACACACACACCGTGTACACACGCATAGTGTACACACACATAGCGTACACACACACACACACCGTGTACACACGCATAGTGTACACACACATAGCGTACACACACACACACCATGTACACACACACACACCGTGTACACACACACACATAGTGTACACACACACACACCGTGTACACACGCATAGTGTACACACACACACACATAGTGTACATACACACACACACCGTGTACACACGCATAGCGTACACACACATAGTGTACACACACACACACCGTGTCCACACACTGTGTAGACACACACTGTATTCACGCATAGTGTACACACACATAGTGTACACACACACACTGTGTGTGTACACACACACCGTGTACACACACACACTGTGTACACACACACACACTGTGTATACACACTGTGTAGAGACACAGTGTCACGTCCCGCTCACGTATCCATGTGCCACGTGTGTCTCTGCCAGTGTTGGCCATCGAGCTGCTGGCCGCGTGCCAGGGCATCGAGTTCCTGCGGCCTCTGCGCACGACCACCCCGCTGGAGAAAGTCTACGACCTGGTCCGCAGCAGCGTCAGGTACGACGAGAGAGGCCGCGCACGCGGCAGCGGCTGCGTGTCCCACCCCCACGCAAGCGTAGGGCTTGTTACGGGGAGAAAGGCGGACAGAAACACAAGGGTGTCTGCACCCACACACGGGGTGTCTACATCCACGTCCGCATCGGTTAACCCTGGGGGGCCATGGGGGGGGGGGGCGCTGTGATCCCCCATAGCCCCACCCCTCGGAGAGGATTCCTATAAAAGGCGGGGAGCCAGAGGGCTCGGGGCCAGTGTGTTAGAAGCTTGCCGGTGAAGACTGAAGACCGGCAGAATAAGCCCTGGGACTCCCCTGGCTCGCTGTCCTTGTCAGGGCCGAGCAGGGCAAGCCAGTGGCGCGGCCCCGAGAGCTCCAGGACCGCTGCTATTGTAAGAGCACGGCCTGGTTAGCTGGGTGCCAGAATTCGTGCTTGACCAGGGCCGGATCAGATAGCCTCCCCTAGCACTCGTAGCAGAGGACTGGGAATAGGACAGTCAGGGGATAGTGCTAGGGGTGTTTCCCATCGAGTACGGGTGAAGGGGCCGTTACCCCTTCAAGTATTGTTACCGCCTTTTGGTTAAATAAAAGAGTGTGCCTCAACTACGTCGTCTGACTCACTGAGAACTCACTACACAAGCGCTGCGGTTTCATCGCTGCCACTTCATAGCCAACGGTGCTTGTTGTTGTGCCGTGTGTGCGACTGGACGTGTGCGTGCGTGCGTGTGCGTCGCAGGCCCTGGATAAAGGACCGCTTCATGGCTCCGGATATAGAGGCCGTGCACCGGATGCTCGTGGAGGAGAAGGTAGGAGCAGCGCATCAACAGAGGGGCTCCGTCAGGTCCTCTCGTCCTCCTTGAGGGCGGCGCGCGCGCGAGGCGCTCACGCTCCGGCGCGCGCCGTCTGTGTGCCCCTTGCAGGTGTGGCAGGTGGCCGAGCCGTACATTAACTGCTACCGGCTCAAGGACCTGCCCGAGTCGAGGCCGGATTCGCCGACGGCGTGCTCGCTCAGCTCGCCCTCTTCGCCCAACAAACGTCGTCGTAGCTGCGATTAGGCTGGGGGGGGGGGAGCGCTCGCTGGTTCTGCTGTCGGTAATTCTAAACCACTACGATAACGATAGCTGACGCCGGCGTTTAGCCACGAAAAGCCTCGCCGAGTCTCACAACTCTTTTGTAAGGAGGGATCTGCGTTTTGATATTCGGCAATCCCGTGGGCGAGCTTTTTTGGCTGAATGCGGGAGGAATGCAGCAGTGCCCGGAGAAAGCCGACCGTGTATCAGGGGCTGACACTCAACAAAAAAACTCAACACTGATTACATTAATTGCTGTCCTGCCAACTTCTGGAGACCTCGAAGCACACGGCAGCATACTCACTCTACTCACACAGCAGCATACAGCAGCATAACAGACTCTACTCTAACACCACACAGCAGCATACAGCAGCATAACAGACTCTACTCTAACACCACACAGCATCACACACAATTTGATTCCACAATACATGTTCCTATGCCCTTTGAGAACATGGCGCGTTACGTGTTAGATTATGTTTGATTAAAGCACCAATCTGTAGGCTCAAGTGTGCAATGTTTGATGTTTAATAAAATCTCTGTCGCTCGAAAAAACAACGTTCCTGCCTTCACGAGGGGCGGCTGTGGCCGAGGAATCGCGGTTGGGTGCGGGGGGCTTAACGAAGATGCAACTTAACCACAGCGCGTTAATCAGAGCGCGTTAATCAGAGCGCGTTAATCAGAGCGCGTTAATCAGAGTGCGTTAATCAGAGTGCGTGTTAACCAGAGTGCGAACTTCTGGGTTAGGACTCCGGTTTTTGTTCAGTAAGGTCAGAGTCCGCGTTCGGTTCTCCCAGGATGAATCGAGCTCACGGTCGTTCGTCAGGCAGTCCGCTTCGTGGTTTATTGTCCTACAACACGTCAGGTGGCTGGAAATTGAAAAAGGAAAACTCCCGACAGAAGTTCCCACCCACAGTACGCATCGGACTAAAACATCCCCTGGTTGCAGCGGTGTTTCGATAGAGATGATGTGGGCGCGTGGAAGAGGAATGTTCACAACCTAGAATTGCAATTTAAAAGACCAATTGCCGACCAAGATATCTGTGGTCACAAGAGCAATCGACCAAGGCCGCACTGCAGTGCGGGTGCCAGGAGAAAGTGCGCTGGACCCGGTGATGTCCCTCCTCCATCTACAACGCGACGTTGCAGCATTGCTCATCGCTGCAGCCTCGGCGTGCAGTCAGACGGCTCAGCGACTGTGACGGCTCAGCAGAGGTCGCTAACGGGTTTTGATTCTTTACCCGTACCCGGCCGCACCAGGGTCTCAAACGGGTACCCGTACCCGTACCCGGCCGTACCCGTACCCTACCCGTACCCGGCCGGGTATCGGGTAGGGTACGGGTATCGGGTACCTGATTGCGACCTCTGGGATGAAGCCATGATGCAGGCGCGGGTGGGTTGATTCTAGGAACTTGAATTGTGAGAAGAAACAAGACGTTGGGAAATGAGTGACAAACAGTTACTCACCAGTGACTCACGGCCTACCCGTACCCGTACCCGGCCGCACCAGGGTCGCAAACGGGTACTCGTACCCGTACCCGGCCGGGTACGGGTAGCCGGGTATCGGGTAGGGTACGGGTATCGGGTACCCGGTTGCGACCTCTGCGGCTCAGCTACTCTTGACAGCTCAGCTACTCTGACATCATAACCCCGCTCTCCCGCACAGCTCTGTCATCACGCTGGGGCTGTCTCACGCGTTACCCAGCTGTTGTGGTTGTTCTCGTGCATCAACAAGCATTGATGAGTGTGTGGCACATTAGGAATGGGCCACTCTTCTCTTTACTTCCAGTGCAGCAATGGAGTAAAGTGTGGTTTTGTGAGGGTCCTCATTTGCTGTGCAGTACATCAATGCGCGTGTGGACACCAGCATGCAATGACTGAGTTGGGCCTGTGGGTGGCTGGTAGGGTCATTGACTAACCTGACCTGTACACCAGCCACGTGGTTAATGGCGACTCGGTCGAGGATTGCTGTGTGTGACACACGTGCTGTTGCATTGTACAGCAAAAGGACCCAAACGTTGTTCTTGATAGCTATAGAAATGTTCTCATCTTTAAGCTTGGCTTTGAATTGCTAGTTTGTGATATGTTCAATAGGAGGGGGTTTAGCACTGAACACTGTAAATGATGAGTACTGGTGTAGTGACGTCATAGATGTCACCAGGCTGTAAGGACAGTACCGGCCCTAGCGGGCAAGGTGTGTGCCGACCGGAAGGGAAGGTCGGGTAAGGCCATGACAGTCGAGTTGACCCGGGTGGACACATGACCAGTTAAGGCAACAGAGGGACCCCCGAGGAGAGGGCTGTGAGGGTCACGTGATGGAGCCGAGGTTCTTCGTGAAGGTTCTGGAAGGGAGGCGTGGCCAGGAGTTGAGCTGGCCACGCCGGAGAGAATATAATCCGAATCCCGAGAGGGCTCTTGGCTGTCCATCCCGGGCAAGAAAACCTTTCTCTACATTCTACGGTTCGCGAGTCTTCAAGCACGTGGTCCGGGCAGTATGCTGTTAGCCCCGGCCCGCGTTAGCAGTTGTTACATAGTTAGCCAGGGTGATCACCACCCTGGGTCGTTGTGTCAAGTTGTCCTGTTGTGTTCAAGAATAAAATACGCTGCCTCCGAGTTGAAGAGTACGTCTCAGTTGAACCCACTACACTGGTAATTATCTAACCCTAGTAATGTTTATTCTACAACCATGCACCCAGAGTACGAATACTTGCAATGATATTAATAGAACACATGTATAGTAGTAAGTTGTACAATGGTGACAAGTACAGTACATATACAGTTCATATATGGTACAGATAATGGGTGTAAGATACCAATATAAGTGGATGGTATATATATGTAGGACTTGAGAAACACGCGTCACGCGTTGGATTGTGATACGGGCACGCGGCGGATAGTGAGGGCAAACGGGGACACAGGGAGCGGGCGCCATACTGTTGTTATTGTACCGATTAAGGTGGTAAGGTAATTAAGGGGGGCCTGCAGGTGTGCGGGGGTAATGAGGACGCAGGCCGGTGATTGGACGAGAGGGATGGGTGTCGGGAATTGGAGCCTCGATGTCTACAATAACAACACCACGTGAGGCTGGGGGATGGGGGCGAGTGGAGAAGCGGGGGATGATCTAATTGATTAAGGGAAATTGGTTCGGGGATAAAGGCAAAGAGCGTGGGGAGAAACGGGAGTTGGTTGGTGCCTGGGACAAGAGACGGATAGAGGAAGAGACGGAGCAGCAGACAAGAGAGTATAGTATAAGGTAGCAGTGGACAGAGGGAGATAGTGTACGGTAGCAGTGGACAAAGAGAAGACAGGGTATGGTAGCAGCGGATAGAGAGAATACAGTATAGGATAGCAGCGGAGTAACGGACCGTGGTGGAGAAGCTACGACGGAGTGAGACGGCAGAGAGAACAAAGAGCGGCCAAGCTGGAGGGAGAGCAGAGAGGAGCGTCGCTGGAGGAGAGGAGCAGAAGGAGAGCGAGCGAAGTCAGCGGAGCGAACGAATGGAGGGACATTGAGTGACGTTGATGGGGAGTTGTGCGTTGGAGAGAACGGAGGGACATTGAGTGATGTTGATGGGGAGTTGTGCGTTGGAGAGAACGGAGGGACATTGAGTGATGTTGATGGGGAGTTGTGCGTTGGAGAGAACGGAGGGACATTGAGTGATGTTGATGGGGAGTTGTGCGTTGGAGAGAACGGAGGGACATTGAGTGATGTTGATGGGGAGTTGTGCGTTGGAGAGAACGGAGGGACATTGAGTGATGTTGATGGGGAGTTGTGCGTTGGTGAGAACGGAGGGACATTGTGTGATGTTGATGGGGAGTTGTGCATTGAAGAGAACGGAGGGACATTGAGTGACGTTGATGGGGAGTTGTGCGTTGGAGAGAACGGAGGGACATTGAGTGATGTTGATGGGGAGTTGTGCGTTGGTGAGAACGGAGGGACATTGTGTGATGTTGATGGGGAGTTGTGCGTTGGAGAGAACGGAGGGACATTGAGTGATGTTGATGGGGAGTTGTGCGTTGGAGAGAACGGAGGGACATTGAGTGATGTTGATGGGGAGTTGTGCGTTGGTGAGAACGGAGGGACATTGAGTGATGTTGATGGGGAGTTGTGCGTTGGTGAGAACGGAGGGACATTGTGTGATGTTGATGGGGAGTTGTGCGTTGGAGAGAACGGAGGGACATTGAGTGATGTTGATGGGGAGTTGTGCGTTGGAGAGAACGGAGGGACATTGAGTGATGTTGATGGGGAGTTGTGCGTTGGAGAGAACGGAGGGACATTGAGTGATGTTGATGGGGAGTTGTGCGTTGGTGAGAACGGAGGGACATTGAGTGATGTTGATGGGGAGTTGTGCGTTGGTGAGAACGGAGGGACATTGTGTGATGTTGATGGGGAGTTGTGCGTTGGAGAGAACGGAGGGACATTGAGTGATGTTGATGGGGAGTTGTGCGTTGGAGAGAACGGAGGGACATTGAGTGATGTTGATGGGGAGTTGTGCGTTGGTGAGAACGGAGGGACATTGTGTGATGTTGATGGGGAGTTGTGCGTTGGTGAGAACGGAGGGACATTGTGTGATGTTGATGGGGAGTTGTGCGTTGGAGAGAACGGAGGGACATTGAGTGATGTTGATGGGGAGTTGTGCGTTGGAGAGAACGGAGGGACATTGAGTGATGTTGATGGGGAGTTGTGCGTTGGTGAGAACGGAGGGACATTGAGTGATGTTGATGGGGAGTTGTGCGTTGGTGAGAACGGAGGGACATTGTGTGATGTTGATGGGGAGTTGTGCGTTGGAGAGAACGGAGGGACATTGAGTGATGTTGATGGGGAGTTGTGCGTTGGAGAGAACGGAGGGACATTGAGTGATGTTGATGGGGAGTTGTGCGTTGGTGAGAACGGAGGGACATTGTGTGATGTTGATGGGGAGTTGTGCATTGAAGAGAACGGAGGGACATTGAGTGATGTTGATGGGGAGTTGTGCGTTGGTGAGAACGGAGGGACATTGAGTGATGTTGATGGGGAGTTGTGCATTGAAGAGAACGGAGGGACATTGAGTGATGCCGACGGAGGAGATGTGAACTATACGCGTTAATAAAGAACCGAGGAAAAACAAAAGCTGTCGCGTCAATACGAGTCCTACATATATATATACATACAGCTTAGGATGAAAGTAATATTAGACTAGTAAAGTGTAAAGGTTATGATTAAAGACAAAAATGGTTTATCAGTAGTGGACTTGAGTTTAAGGGAAACTGTTATTAGGTAACCTGACGTGGACATCAGCTACGTGGTTAATGGCGACTCGGTTGAGAATTTATGTGTGTGACACACGTGCTGTTGCATTTTACAGATTATCACAACAAATGTGTTTGCCCTCGATTTGGAGCATCTGCCCACGTCCTTCATTTCGAGTGTGCAACAAGTGGAGGCCATCCAACGGTCTGAAGCAAATGCCGACAAGAAGACCATGCTCACCTGGCTGGGTTCTAGACACGGGTCAGACGTTTTCTCATCATCAATATTGTGACCCAACGATCCATCAATACTAGTTTTCTCCAGTGAAGGGGGTGGGCAAGGAGAGAGACAGAGAGCGACAGTGTGGGTTGTGCACAAGGAGGAGGAGGAACAGATAGAGAGAGACAGACAGCTTCGAACTCTTTGTGGTTGACATGTCGGGTGTCGGACTGTCTTCACGGCGGAGGGTGCCCTGTGGTTTACAAGTGCTGCCACGAACGACGAGGTTATAAAAGGGGACACACAAACAACAGAGCAGCAACACTGTCGTAACTTCACGGTATTAATGAGTTATACTGCCCCCAATAAATGGTCGCATGGATGAGGCGTCAAACCCGGCCACTGGGGTTCATCTAAGATTACAGCAATGTTTTGACAAGTCTGTGGACACGGTGTGATGCGCTTAGACGTCGTGTGCAGAATCGTGGATTTTGATGCGTGAAAGGTCGGGAATGTTTGCCGGTTAATTGCTGCGCTCATCGGATTCACGCAGGATAAAATACCGCGAAGACTGCCACTGCTGTCACACCTCCTGCACCGGTGTCACTTCTATAGGAGAGGTCTAGTGTGGAGACGTCTAGTGTAGAGGTTTAGTATAGAGAGATCTAGTGTGGAGAGGTCTAGTGTGGAGACGTCTAGTGTAGAGACATCTAGTGTAAAGGTCTAGTGTGGAGACGTCTAGTGTAGAGACATCTAGTGTAGAGGTTTAGTGTGGAGAGTTCTAGAGTGGACAGGGTCACCAGCAGCATGCGTTTCACGGCGAGGGTGCGTGGTGAGTGGTTGGCCGTCCCGGGCCGCGCCTCGGACTCGGTCTACTCGCTGGGGCTGGAGGCGCTCAAGCGGCACGTGAAGAACAAGCCGGACCACGGCGGCCTGGGGGTCCTGGCAGAGGTTCGCTTCACCGTGAGGAGGTGCCAGGGCCTCGGACTCCTGGACCAAGACGACCTGCTGGAGGACGTGCTGCAGGACAACGACTTCGTGGCGCTGGGTGAGGATGGACGAGGAGGAGGATGGGGATCGAGGCGAGCAGGGCTGAGATGGAAGGGAGGGGAAATGTCATTGTGGAAGGATTAGGGGATGGGTGAGTTGAGGGTCGAGATGAGGTGAGGGTGTCACTGAGGTGAGGTGTCTGGATGAGGTGAGCGAGAGCCATTGATGGTCGATGATTATGTTTACCTCCCAATGTTGCAGTGCTGGAGGGGGAGGCAATGTCGGACACGTTTTCGCGATTGGAGGATGAGAGGCTGCAGCCCTGGTGAGATTACGTGTCCATTGAGAATACTCACAGTAAGCAGTGCATCACCGCGTGGTATAGAGAACGACCCCCATGGTTTTAACCACGGAATTGTTGAGATCCCTTCAAGTGACCTCTTTTAGTTGCACACTCAGGTGCACACTTTCTCAATGTCCCAGTGTTGATTTGAGAGAGATTCTGCGTGGCAATCAAACTCAATACTGCAAATTTAGTAAAATTAAGTGACAAACCAAATAAAATTAACGTGATGGGGTTTTTTTTGTGTCTGCAGTTATTGGTGACAGGTCTGAGCAATCAACGCTACCAAAGAGCCTGGTTTAATTCTGGGGATTTCACATGGATACATTAAACTTGGGATGGGTGAATGTAACTTGTCAACGCAATGTCTTGTTGCAGGAACATCACTTACAAGGAGCCAGAAGAGGTGACGTCACACACACTTACCTTCTGACACTCAACCCACACTGTAGGAGGATAGGGCCAAGTGTGTGCGTGTGTGTGTGTGCGTTGGCTTTGTGCATGTGTGTAAAGTATGTCTATATATGTTCTATATAATGTGTGTGATGCGTATTTGGCAACTGCTTGATGAAGCGGCATACCCAATTCTTAAATGCGTATTAATTGCGTAAACAGAACGTGCCAATTCGTCACTAGTACAGCACACCGGTGTTTGGAGAGCAAAGCCACAACATTAACAATCTGAGTACGACGTTTTGCCAGCAATTACAACTAGCACCATCAGGCGGACAGCACCCAGATTAGTGGAGAAATCCTCCTGTTTCGTTCCTTAAATAGAGGGGTAGATGTGATGGCGTCACTTGTGAGCCCCCCGTGCTTTCGGACCCCCCCCCCCCGCCCCCCTGAAATGTTTCTCACCTTTGGGGTGCCTCACACCTCCTATTTTTATCTCTGCCGAGACGCTTATTACGTTCTGGTCGCATTATGAATACAAGTTGTCGTTGTGTATATCCGCGCGTGTGTGCGTGTGTGTCCTCGCTGTGCAGTTCATGAGCTTGGATGGCAACAGTTTGAGCACTCGGGAGCTGCTGCGTCTGGGCAAAAACCACTACAAGATCAAGGTGAGGCCCACAGGGCAGGTCACCAGGTCATTGGGTTGCAGGCCAATGAGTCAGCAGGTCACGAGGACACGGGCAGACACCGTGAGGTTCACCTTGCTCCACTGCATCGTGGGGCATCGCTCCACCTCCATCGTGGAGCCCTGCTCCATCGTGGGGCTTGCCTCACCCAGCTCCACCGTGGGGCACCGCTCCACCGTGAGGCTTCCCTCCGCCGTGGGGCCACTCATGCTGCGCCTGTGTCTCCTCAGCTCACGGAGGAGGCCCAGGTCAGGATCAGGAAATCGCGCGAGCTGCTGGAGACCATCATCCAGGAGAACAAAGGTCAGCCCAGGGTCACACCAAAGGTCACGCTGAACACGGTCGTGCCGCAGTTTGTCAAGGTTACACTGAGCGCGTGTGTAGTGTCACTGTGTCACACCTGCACTGAACACGTGTGAAGTGTCACCGTGTCACACCTGCACCTGTGTGTGCGCCACAGTGGTTTACGGGATCACGACGGGATTTGGCAAGTTCGCCCGCACGGTCATCCCAAGCAACAAGCTCAAGTGAGCAAGCATCACGCAGCATCACACCACTACTACCACACAGAAGCACACCACTACAACCACACAGCACCACACCACTACCACACAGCACCACACCACCACATAGCACCACCATCACCACACAGCACCACACCACACAGCACCACACCACTACTACCACACAACATCACACCACTACTACCACACAGAAGCACACACCACCGCACAGCGTCACCCATCATCGCAACACAAATACAGCACGACACAGCACAGAAGCACACCCTGCCGACCCCACGTGCTGATGTCGTTCATCTGCCTTTGCAGGGAGCTGCAGGAAAACGTCATCCGCTCCTCTGCTGCGGGTAAGGAGCCAGGGTCGTCTGCCCGATGTAGGGCACCGACTTGGCAGCACACACACACACGTGCGTGGGATCAGCCACACGTGAACTGGGCGCGTGACGCCGCGTGTCTGTCGCGGTGCGGTGGTGCAGGCGTGGGGAAGCCCCTCCCGCCGGAGCGGACCCGCATGCTGCTCGCACTGCGCATCAACGTCCTCGCCAAGGGCTACAGCGGCATCTCCCCAGAATCCATCAGCCGCATGATCAGCGCATTCAACGGTGAGGCCGTGCCCCGAGCTGTCTCCAGCATCGCGGCCTTCAGCGTCGACATCTCCAGCATCACGATCTCTAGAATCACGATCTCCAGCATCAACATCTCAGCATCACGATCTCTAGAATCACGATCTCTAGAATCATCATCTCTAGAATCGTGATCTAAAATCACGATCTCCAGCGTCACCATCTCAAGCATCAACATCTCAGCATCACGATCTCTAGAATCACGATCTCCAGCATCAACATCTCAGCATCACAATCTCTTGAATCACGATCTCCAGCATCAACATCTCCAGCACCACAATCTCTAGAATCACGATCTCTAGCACCACGATCTCCCGCGTCACAATCTCTATAAATCACGATCTCCAGCATCAACATCTCCAGCACCACGATCTCTAGAATCACGATCTCTAGCACCACGATCTCCCGCGTCACAATCTCTATAAATCACGATCTCCAGCATCAACATCTCCAGAATCACGATCTCTAGATTCACGATCTCCAGTATCACGGCCTCGAGCGTCACATCTTTCACAGACGAGCCGAGAGTGTCAGTACCTCGCGTCACGAGTGTGTGCGTGCGTGTGCGCGTGCAGCGTCGTGTCTGCCCTACGTGCCGGAGAAGGGCACGGTGGGGGCGAGCGGGGACCTAGCCCCCCTGGCGCACCTGGCGCTCGGCCTCATGGGGGAGGGGAAGATGTGGTCGCCTAAGAGCGGTTGGGCGGATGCGAAATACGTACGGCACGCGAGACCACGCACGCGCACACACACGCATGCACATGCACGCACACGCGCGCATACACCAGTCTCAACGACAATGTGTATATTAATAGAACATGGTTTTTTTCACGGTCACCACAAGTGGATGTGGTTGTTTCCTTGCACAAAAAGGTATCCCATGATATAGCTGCTGCTTACCGCGGGCTATAAGTGCTCCGATGCGTGCATTGTCCTTGTGCTGTACGCCTTTTGGCGTAGTTCTCTGGGAGACGAGGCCCTAAAGAAGGCTGCTGCTGTCTGTGGTGTAGGCCAATCAGTTTCAAAGACAATGCATCATCATATTATCAGATCATGTTTGTTTGCATGTTCACCACAAGTACCATGTGTGGTTAATCCTTGTGTAATGACATGATGACACCTACTGGCTGGGAAAGGGAAGCACGGGTATGGGCACGGTCAAGACGACATCCAATCGGAGAGGCAGGGGTATCTGGGGCGAAGGTAGTTGGTGGGGTTTGCCGAGATGCTCCGGGAACCTGCTCAGAGGTTCCACGAGAGGGCGTGGCCGGAGGCGGGGCCTAGCCACGCCTGGGGGGATATCAGGGGGAGCGGACCCGGGGCTCGGAGCTCATGTGTGGGGTCCTGGGTCCTGGCTGCGTCGCTGCTCGCCGACATCTCTCTCCGTCGTCCGGCCACGTGGAAGATCTCCTGCGTGGTTTCCGTCGCCGTCATCGTCACGCCGCCAGCCAGCGGCGTAGCCGAGTGAGGGCGGTGGGACCACGCCGAGTGATCGACCGTGTGTGTAGCCAGTAGAGACATCTCAACACAACTGCCGTTATATTGCCGGAAAGGGTAAAACCACCTATTATTTTTCATACTTTTGTAATGTGAGGTTATATCCGGGTCGCTGACGGATCACAACTCGTCACGATGATTGGCTCTGCTGGTCCTGGTCCATAGCCAATGGGGGGAAGCCTAGGGGTGTGGCCCTGACGTAATGGAAAGGTGACAGCTGTTTGTAGAGGATTGGTTCTGCTGGCTTTAGCCACAGCCAATGGGGAGACGAGTCAGGGGCGTGGTCCCGGGAGCCTACGGTGGAGTCTGGAAGATTCCATAGAGGCTAACCAGGATTGGTGGAAATGTACCACGTGACCCGGGTATTAAATAGGGGTGGAGATGAACAACACGTGGTCAGAACTGGAACGAACGAAGGGGAGAGGCCACGCGAGAGCAGGGTCCAGGCTGCCACGTGGCTGCGCACGTCTCTCTCTCTCTCTATCCCTCTCACGCTGTCTGTCAGCAGCGTGAAGGAAGTGCTGTAATGAAAGACAAATAAAGACCGGATTCCAGAAGTCACTTCAACGACCTTTATTACACTTTCATACTGGCAACAACAAAAATAGGTTTTATGACGTTATATTTACACACGCCTAGTCGTTGACCTGAAGATGGCTTAAGTCTTTGGTTCTTTCGGTAAAGTCACGTATAAAGATAAAATAATAAATTAAATAATAGCATACTACGACGTTTCGATGTGCGTACGTGCAGGTTTGTTGTGCATCAACACGCGTGCCGCGCGTCACGCAATGCAACCTTCTTCATCTACTCGCCGTGAAAATTGTAAAAAGGAAGGCGCAGCAACTGACGATGGCGTCTCTTTCAGGTGCTGCACGCCCACGGACTGTCTCCTTTGTCGATTCAACCAAAGGAGGTAGAGCAATGCTATCACGACAGCGGCCTTTCTGCCTGACACTGTTGTATGACAAGGCAGCAACACGGGATGGCTTGTCACATATTCCCCCCCCCCCCCTCCTCAGCAAATTCACTTTCATGTGTCTCTATGCGTGTTGTGGGGAGCGGTAGCGCAGTGCACTACGAATCCGGTGACCCGAGTTCGATTCCTGCTCACGGCCAGCACAAGTAACGCTGATCTAAACCGGCCCAGGGATTCCCCTAGGTCGACTCAGCCTGAAATAAGTGCCTGATCTGTGTGTGTGTGTGTGATACGCACACTTGCAGTACTTACCCCGGCAGTCTGTTCAGGCTATTCAGGGGATCTTTGGACTCGTGATGGTGTGTGTGGACGTGAGTCATGGCAGTATTAAGCGTGGTACTAACCACTCGTAGATTCTCACGGAAATGTACGCAGTCCCTTTACATGAATCCTGTGGGGAACTGGAAATGTGCCAAATCTTGGCCTGCGTAATTTATAGAATCTCGAAAGCCTTTTGGTACTCGGAGCCCAGGTCTCCGTTGACCGACCTCCACGAAACATTTATTTCGCAGAAATGAACACACAAGAGTCTGTTTTTATTGCACGAGATTTGCTTTCCCCGGGTCACTGAGCGAAGTTCTGCCATCCTCTGACTTGCCCCCCCCCACCTTTTCCCTCCTTCAGGGCCTGGCCCTGATCAACGGGACCCAGATGATCACGGCGCTGGGGGCGGAGGCCGTGGAGCGGGCGGCCTCCATCGCCCGGCAGGCGGACGTGATCGCGGCGCTCACCCTGGAGGTGCTCAAGGGCACCACCAACGCGTTCGACAGCGGTGAGCTCCGTGGGAGGACGTGGCCGTGGTTTGCCGCGGCCACCTCCCAGGTGAACACGGGGCGCCATCTCCGTTGCCGGTGGTAATTTGAAACGAAAACTGTTTTTTTATTTGGCTAGGTAAGGCCCACTGAGCTATATACAGCTCTTCTTCATAAGCGGCCTTATTGAGCTATCACAAATGCTAGCTCAACTTAGTGGTCTATCATGTGGACATTTATATCAGCCAAATATTCTTGGCGCAAATTTCTAAATGTGGAGGGGAAAACTGGAGGACCCGGAGAAAAATCCACGCGACCACGGCGAGAGAGACACGCAAACTCCAAATATACAACAGCAGGCATTGGGGTCAGGATCGAACCCACGTCCTCCTGTTTCCCTGGCGAGGGGGTTAACACCTCGCCACCGCAGCCAGATGATGGAGAGGCTGCCACTGTTTCTGCGAAGAGTGGCGAAAGCGATCGGTCGTCCACTCAGCCTCGCGCCAAACTCGCGTAGCGCACGGACGTCGGGCCGACTGTGGCCGGCGAGCGTAACGCGTGCCCTCTCCGGCAGACATCCACGAGCTGCGTCCTCACCCGGGGCAGAAGGAGGTGGCTTTCCGCTTCCGCTCCCTGCTCAACTCGGACCACCACCCGTCCCAGATCGCCGGTCTCCACACGCCCCACCAACCCACACCCTGCTCCACCACTACCACCACCACACCAACTCAATACCCCACATGCCTCCAATCCCTGCACCGCAAACGCTTTCTCACCGTCTCATCCGTGGCCGCCGCACTCAAATCAGCGGAAGTTTGAGTCACGCGGCCCAAACCCCTGCGGGTGATCTGAGTAACGCGTGGATTGTGCCGTCCCACAGAGAGCCACAGGTTCTGTGACCGGGTCCAGGACGCGTACACGCTGCGCTGCTGCCCGCAGGTGCCCAGCGCTTGCCTCCATGCCTGTGTCCGCACACTCGATCACGTGTGTTTGCTTAGCGAGTGCGTGAGACGCATGTGTGTCTGTCTCTGTGCGAGTGAGACACGTGTCCGTCTCTCCTTGTCAGAGCCACACCTGGTTGTGGCCGGGTGCAGGATGCAGTGACTTGTGAATGACACTGCCCCCTTCTGCCCTGTGTCCCGTGTTGTTGTCCAGGTGCATGGCATCGTGAATGACACCATCAGCTTTGTGCAGAAAGTCATCCAGACGGAGATGAACAGCGCCACCGACAATCCCGTATCCACACACCTGCAGCTCGCAGACACCATCAGCTCACGCACCACAACAACAACCGCCATTCGCCCCGAACTGGCGGTGACATCACCACGACGCCTGTGCCAGGCCAGGTGCACTTTAAGGCCACGTGAAGTGTCGAACGCCCGCTGGCAGGATGTTACGGGACTATCCCAAGTCCCATGGGTTGACTGATTGAGATTAATCCAGGCCACCTAGTTTATCCCGAGCCTGCCCACCAACATGAAGGTGCTTCATGATTGTGAGCAGAAAGTCAGGGACTACGAAAGCACAAATAACAATCCAGAGCCCAGGCCTATTGATGGCATCATAGGCCTTGACCAGGTCAATAAAGCAGAGATGTATGTCCTGTGAGCAGATGGACAGAAAATGTGGCACCTGGGCAGGACCGCCCTTTCCTGAAACCACATTGGGGCTCTGCAAGCTTCTCCTCAGCGTGCCTGGCAAGGGGATGTTGAATATTTCCCAGGACGTTTCCCGGCACACTTAGGAGGAAGATGCCCCTGTGGTTGTTAGTCTGTGCAGCCCCCCTTCTTAAAGGGGCGATCACCAGGGCATCCTTCCCATCTTGCAGAACCCATCCAGTGGTACAGACTGTTATAATGATGTCATATCGGGCACTCTGCACACAAATGCCACCCTCCCTGAGCAGTTCGCTTGGGAGATCATCTCTGCCCACTGCTTTTCCCGGTCTCAGACCTGCTCAACAGATGTCACTTCAGCCAGCCACTCACAGCGGGTGACTACTTCCAATAATTGAGGCACATATATATACACACCAGCAACAGACACAAATACACCACCAACAACACCTATACACCAGTGACACACGCACACACATGCGCACACACACGCACACATCAGCCTCACGATCCTTGACAGCAGCGCGAGATGGTGTTTTACGAGCGAGGTGAGACCATCTCTGGGGGCAACTTCCACGGAGAATACCCTGCGAAGGTCAGTCACCTCCTCTCCTCTCACACGGCGGGGAGTTGACGGGCAACGTCTCTCTGCCCGCGTGTAGGTTGCATGAGCTTGAGCTCTCGTCAGCTCAATAAAACTGAAGCAATTATTTTTTGGTTCTCGTCACCTTTTGCTTGACTCTGGCCTTTCCCCGTGTGACGGTGCGGTGGGCCCGTTGCGCCAGGTGCTGGACTACTTGGCGATCGGAGTGCACGAGTTGGCGGCTATCAGCGAGCGGAGGATCGAGCGTCTGTGCAACCCGTCCCTGAGCGAGCTGCCCGCGTTCCTTGTCAACGAAGGAGGCCTCAACTCGGGCTTCATGGTCGCGCACTGCACCGCTGCCTCGCTCGGTACGCAGGGCCACGCGCCTCTCGCCCACCAACGCGGGGACGCAGATTAGGACGGGGGGGACGGGTCCGTGCGCGGCCCGCACGGACCCGGCGTGCGGAAGGTGCGTGCCGTGTGACCGCGGGGTACGGGATGTGTGGACGTGGTGTCTCCGGTCCCCGCAGTGTCGGAGAACAAGTGCCTGTGCCACCCTTCGTCCGTCGACTCCCTCTCCACCAGCGCGGCCACCGAGGATCACGTGTCCATGGGCGGCTGGGCGGCGCGCAAGGCCCTGCGTGTCATTGAGCACGTGGAGCAGGGTGTGAAGCACTGTGCAGCGTGTCCACACGCATAGTGTACACACACACACCGTGTACACACGCATAGAGTGCACACACACACACCGTGTATACACACGCATAGTGCACACACACACTGTGTGCACACGCATAGTGTACACACACACCGTGTACACACACATAGTGTACCTACACACACACCGTGTACACACGCATAGTGCACACACACACCGTGTACACACGCGTAGTGTACACACACACACACCGTGTATACACGTGTAATGCGAGCGTAAATGGGGTTGTTGCTGGGCTCTGGCCCAATCACACGGCCCGGGGTATTGGGGGGCGGAGCCTGGTCTGCGGGGCGTGTGGGAGGGGCCACCGTTCACCTCGGCTCCAATGGGAGGCGAGGTGAATGGGGGCGGAGCCAGCAGGGCAGTATGGGAAGGCCAGATCTAACGATCCGGAAGGGGAGGAGTCAGGGTCACGTGGGGGGGAGAGGATATAAGTGGGAGCCCGGAAGAGATCGGGGCAGTTGGGGAAGTTAAGAGGCTGAGCCACGTTGGGTGGCGAGAGGAGATCCGCGCCATCGGCCACGTGGCCAAAGGACCTCAGCACGCCGTCGGCCAGCGGTGTGAGGAGTGCGGGAGTGGAGGAGCTAACGGAGGAACGTGCGCGGCACGCGAGAGGAGACGCTGGTCCCTTATCAGGACCAGCGGGGTGTGAGGAAGAGTGGAGGAGCTGACGAGGGAGCGCGTGCGGGGCGCGCGCGAGACGACGCTGGTCTGCGGAGGAGACTAGTGGGGTGCGGAGAAAGAACCTAAATAAAAGACCAACGGAGACCAGCAGTGCCTGACGGAGTCTTTTATTACACACGCATAGTGTACACACACACTGTGTATACACACTGTGTAAACACACACACACACTGTATACACACATAGTGTACACACACACTGTGTACACACACTGTGTAGACACACACACAGTGTCACGTCCCGCTCACGTATCCATGTGCCACGTGTCTCTGCCAGTGTTGGCCATCGAGCTGCTGGCCGCGTGCCAGGGCATCGAGTTCCTGCGGCCTCTGCGCACGACCACTCCCCTGGAGAAAGTCTACGACCTGGTCCGCAGCAGCGTCAGGTACGAGAGAGGCCGCGCACGGCAGCGGCTGCGTGTCCCACCCCCACGCAAGCGCTGCGGTGTCGTCGCTGCCACGGTGGTTGTTGTTGTGGAGTGTGTGCGACTGGACGTGTGCGTGCGTGCGTGTGCGTTGCAGGCCCTGGATAAAGGACCGCTTCATGGCTCCGGACATAGAGGCCGTGCACCGGATGCTCGTGGAGGAGAAGGTAGGAGCAGCGCATCAACAGAGGGGCTCCGTCAGATCCTCTCGTCTTCCTTGAAGGCGGCGCGCGCGCAAGGCGCTCACACGCTCCGGCGCGCGCCGTCTGTGTGCCCCTTGCAGGTGTGGCAGGTGGCCGAGCCGTACATCAACTGCTACCGGCTCAAGGACCTGCCCGAGTCGAGGCCGGATTCGCCGACAGCGTGCTCGCTCAGCTCGCCCTCTTTGCGCGCGCCGTGTGCCAGCATAATTTAAACTCGAGATCAAGACGAAGGCGTCATCCTGGCCAAAGCCATCAATGACATCACTGTATACCCTCTGCCGGCTGCTGCACAGTAGACTCAAAACCTCCAAAAACCACCCGAACAATATCTGCTGTTCGAGGCACTAGACTTATTCAGAGAGCCACAGCCTCGCAGAAACCCAGAATCCTCCGCCTTGGCAGAATCCGTATGTAACCATCTGGTCTTAGACCTTACCCTCGTCGCCGGACTCCTGAAGACCCTTCCAATACCCGTTTCAGTATTCGGCCCTCCCCTATCCTGCACACATCCCACCCAGAGCGGTCGTTTTTGCCAAGTTCTCTTCTGGACTTCTCCCGTCTCGCCACTTAATTCCCACCATCCGTTTCAGACGTCTGAGCTCATATGCCCGCTGCTTAGGGTCCAGGGACCGGAGTGCTGAACCGTTTAACACAATTCTACGTAGGCCATGAATTTGTCCCATTTTCCGATTCCTTCCGGGATTCACGCGAGAACGTGAGGGAGGTCTGGACCGGGCTGAAATTCGCCTCCCAAAATAAATTTCATACCCCATGAAACGAAACCTAGCCGGCTAAAGTAATTCTAACTGGAGTAATAATTCCCGTGTTAATCCAGCAAAGCCTCACCGAGTCTCAAGACTTTTTTTGCAGGAAGGTCTTACTACATTGGGATCTTTGGCCAACCCCCATTCACGAGTGTTTGGCTTCATGTAGGAGTAAATCAGAGTCTCCTGGAGAAAACCCACGCATGCAAGCAGCTGACACAGCTCCATACACAGATTAAATGCATAATAATATAGATGATATTGGTCGTGAAAGCCTAAGTGTTAAACCGATTAAATGCATTGTTGTACTGTACTACCATCTCCTGGGGCCCTCGATGCATCAGCCTACAACACCTGGTATTCCAAGACAGTCTCCCATACATACATTTACTAGCCAGGCTCAACTTTGCTTAGCTTAGAATAGCTGATGAGACTACATGTACACCGGTACACACCACTCACAGAACACACACGGCCACTCACCCTCTCCTCTCACAGCGCACAGCAGCACACATGCTCCGCTTCCACAGATATATGATTTTTGAGAACACAGTATATTATGTGAGATTATTTTTGATTGAAGCACGAACGTGTGTACGCTAATTTTCAAGCTGATGTCCAATAAAGTCTGTGGAGCTCTCGGTGTCATTCCAGGTGTCATTCACAAAAGATGCCTCGTGCCATATCACGTCACATGACCGTGCGTTGTCACCTCGAATATCACGTGACGTTGTAACGTCACATTGGGCGGTGACACGTGGTCGAGCTGGTGGCGCTGTGACAGGATACAATGAATCCGCGACAGAATGAATGTTAAATGTTAATTTTTTAGGCCAATATACGGAGTCTTCGGGCGTGGCTTTGCCCGTATAAGGAATACTGGAACAGGAATCGACATTTTGAACAAGCCAATGCTCGATTAAACGGGAATCGACCAATTTTTAAGGATGCAAAAGCTTAATGATATTGTTTTTTCCGAGACCAAGGTACTCCGCAAACCTTCGGGCTACCATCAAAGATTTGTCCATGAAGCCATCCAGATATATAAACACAGTGGACACAATTTCAACCGAGGAGATGGGTACAAACTGAGCAATCATCGGTCGTCATCAGGTCGCCATCAGAATAGAGATGATCGATCGAAACGTCGTAGTTTTTTGTTTATGTTATTCTTATACTCTTTGGTTTTTTCGGTAAAGTCAGTCACGTAGATAGAAAATTAATAGATCACGACGTTTCAATCGCGACACAAGTGACCGTGTTCAGGTGAGAGAAAGCTACTGAAACAATGTCTTATATAGGCCTGAGATGGGTGCAGCTTCAGGGTAAGAGGGCGGTGCTAGAGATAGTCTCCCTGAGGCTGTGGAAGTGGCTATTGTATTGTGATACATTAACATGTCAATGCACGAGCTTCGTATGCCGCAGCATCGGTGACTGAGCGAGAAGGACATCCAGCCCGTCAATACAAAGACATGCAACCTACTAATGCAAGTACCTACGTGACTTTACCGAAAAAAACCTAAGAGTATGAATTCTTGCAGTCACGAAAGCTTCAAGTCACGAGAGACACCGTCACCTGGGATTTCACTCGAGACGGTCCACGTGACACTGCTGGCCCCCCACCCAACCCACTCCCTCCCCCCGACCCACCCACTCCCCCACACTCAACCCCCCCACCGAACCCACTCCCCCCCACCCACCCAACCCCCTCCCACCCACCCAACCCACTCCCTCCCCCCGACCCACCCACTCCCCCATACTCAAACCCCCCCACCGAACCCACTACCCCCCCACCCACCCAACCCCCTCCCACCCAACCCACTCCCTCCCCCCAACCCACCCACTCCCCCACACTCAACCCCCCCACCCAACCCCCTCCCCAACCCCCTCCCACCAGAAGTTCTCCTCCACGGAAGTCGTCACCGCATCCCCCGCCCGCGCTCTTCCGGAAGTTGACGTCACCTCCCGGAAGTGGCGACGGCGAGGCGCGAGCAGCGCGAGCACCACGTGTCGGGGAGAGCCGCCGGGCGACACGCGGTTTCGAGTCTCGCCGACGACTCCCGAAGTAGCGGGCGGCGGGGGGGGGTGAGAGCCACGGATTACGCCTCGAAGCTTCTCTGCCGAGTGCTGCCCTTGATTACTCCGCGGTATAGACACGGCTCCCGAGCGCACTCACACTCGCCTGTGAGTGCCGTGCGGGTTTAGCGCGTTACTAGCAGCAGCGGCAGCCGACATCAGCGCTCGCCAGCACCACCCCCATACTCATCAGCACCAGCAAGCAAGCGGCCTCCCTCCACGCGTGAGCCATGCCCAAGGAGAAGCGCGCCCGTGACACGGGCCGAACTCTGGGCCTGGCCGACCAGATCGCGATGAGCCGCTCGGCGCCCCGGGCCCCGCGGGCCCCGCGGCCCGAGCGAGCGAGGCCCGAGGACGCGTTCGTCGACGACGCGCTGACGGCCAAGATCCTGCAGCAGGCGAGGGAGCAGCAGCAGGAGGAGGAGGAAGAGGAGCAGCAGGGGGAGGAAGGGGAGACGGGGCAGGAGGGAGCGCGCGTGGGACGCCGCTCCTCCGCCAAGATCACGCGGCTCGGTGGGTGCACAGTCGGGGGCGAGTCGTGAGCCAGGCTCTCGCTTGATTATTACAAGTAATTATAATGTGTGTTGCCCTTTCTGGCAAGGACACGGGTGTTATTATAAGATGTTCAAGCACTAAATGCTGTACAGCTGTAGATCGAGTGCTGCATCAACCACACACAGTACGTGTGGCCAGACGTGCTCACAGACGCGCTCTGATAGCGCATGGCATTGTCTTTGACACGGATTGGCCTCTACACCAGAGGCGACAGCCTTCTCCATGGCCTCGTCTCACCAGTGTCGGACCAGAGTTTTTCAGTTTCATTCATTAGGCACAGCCCTGTGAGCCATTCGGCTCTTGAATCGGGTGCAACCGCATAAAACAAAAAATAAAAACTTCTTAATGTGACTTTGCGCTAACAGAAAAATCCAGGAAAAGCAGCAAAATCTTCCAGAAAAAAGCACCGCACACCAAACGCTGTGCAAACATCAGAGAACAACTGCAGCCCCTCGCTCGCTCAGCGCCTTGTAACTCGACTATCGCTAACCGCGGCTGCAGTTCACGTGACCGTGGCTCGATGATTCCTCCACCCATGTCCACCCGACTGACACACGCGTGTGTCAACTCTAGGGACTGTGAGTGTACTCCACGGGTACCATGGACTCCGTAGGCCCCCTGCGTGTCTACCCCGTAGGCCCTGTGTGTCTACCCCGTAGGCCCTGTGTGTCTACCCCGTAGGCCCCTGTGTGTGTACCCCGTATGCCCCTGTGTGTGTCTACCCCGTAGGCCCTGTGTGTCTACCCCGTAGGCCCTGTGTGTCTACCCCGTAGGCCTCTGTGTGTCTACCCCGTAGGCCCCTGTGTGTGTCTACCCCGTAGGCCCCTGTGTGTCTACCCCGTAGGCCCTGTGTGTGTCTACCCCGTAGGCCCTGTGTGTGTGTCTACTCAGTAGGCCCCTGTGTGTGTGTACCCCGTAGGCCCCTGTGTGTGTACCTCGTAGGCCCCTGTGTGTCTACCCCGTAGGCCCTGTGTGTGTCTACCCCGTAGGCCCTGTGTTTGTACCCCGTAGGCCCTGTGTGTGTACCCTGTAGGCCCTGTGTTTGTCTACCCCGTAGGCCCTGTGTTTGTACCCCGTAGGCCCTGTGTGTGTACCTCGTAGGCCCCTGTGTGTGTGTACTCCGTAGGCCGTGTGTGTACCCCGTAGGCCCTGTGTGTCTACACCCCGTAGGCTCCTGTGTGTGTCTACCCCGTAGGCCCTGTGTGTCTACCTCGTAGGCCCCTGTGTGTGTACCCCGTAGGCCCCTGTGTGTGCAATCTATGGGCCCTGCTCTTAACGTCAGTAGGAGTGCAGGCGCGGGCCGCTGTGCAGGCGCGGGCCGCTGTGCACGACCACTCGTGGCAAGAGCCCTGGGCCTCAGGCTGCACGTTTCCCCTTCCCCCCCCCGTTGGTGTTACAGGTGCGGCCGTGCGGGATGGGGGCTCTGGATCGTCGGACGACGAGGAGCAGGAGGAGGAGGCGGACGAGGAGTGGCCCTCGTTGTCCCAGAGCGCGGCCCTCGCGCGCGGCACAGGCGGGCACCCGTACGAGTGCGTGGAGGTGGACGCCGAAGATGAGCGCGCCATCGAGATGTTCATGAACAAGAACCCGCCAGCCAGGTAAGAGCCAGAGGCTCTGTCTGGAGGCCACACGGCGGTGTTGGGTGGACGGTGCCGCGCTGTGGTTCGTGCATGTGTACGTGGGGCGCCCTGTCTATTGCACTTGGCACATCTCTGGGTTTGTGCGCAAGGCAGTAGACGTTTGTGTGCCCGTATGTATGTATGTTGAACTTATTTCGCGCGCTGTGCGGAGCCGACCGTCCTAATCGGAGGTGCGGGGGAATTGGAGGTGCGGGGAACATGCGCCAAAGGTCGGTGTGTGTGTGTGTGAATTGATAGACCGCTCTACGGGCATCTCTCGACATACAGAATTGTTATGTTCTTGAAAAGTTGGCCGCAGAGCAAAATTCCGTCGTATGTCTAACCCTTATCCCATTGACTTAAATCATAGCATCGGAGATGCGTTCCTTCGGGGGAAATAAATACGGCCTTAAGAAATAATAATTATTAAAAACACACTTAATGCAGCAAACACTTTTATCGTGCATATTTAATGGGAAACTGAAAATTCTATATAATAATACTCAAGTCGAAAAATAAAATACAGTACAGCACTTACCAGAACACAAAGCCCCAGCGTGGAGAGTGTAGGAAACTAGTACAGTGTGAGTAACGCATCACGCACACCACCTTGAGTACCGTGAAATGCACAGATTAAAAAGTTCCATGAATGCGAATTTAACGTAACGCATAGCGAATTTAGATCAAGAAATTCTAAATATATGAGTTGCCGTGTAATGAGGCCGTAGTTTATTAGTGTGGATATGTTCGTGTGTGCGTGTGTGTGGGAATGTACACGCACGCGCGCGCACGCAAGCTTGCACATGCACGCGCATGTGGGCAGTGGCAGCGCTATGAACCCGGCGATCCGAGTTTGATTCCCTTTCTTGGCCAACACCAGTGACGATTATCTGAACCAATCCTGGGCCTCCCCTAGGTCGACTTGGCCTCAAATGAGTACCGGGTGCAGTGTTGAAACATTGCAACAGGTCAGATAAAGGCAGCCTGGTGTGGTGCTGGCCACTCACCCCCTTGTGTGCGGTACTGATGTTCACGAGTGCTCGCTAACAGTACTTGCCCCAACAGTCTGTTAACGCTATGCGGAAGGTCTTTGTGTGCCATGTGTTGGTGTGTATGCACGTTTGTGTGCGCGCGTACATGTTAACGCGCGTACATGTTAACGCGCGTGTCCGTCCGTGCGTCCGGGCAGGCAGACGCTGGCGGACATCATCATGGAGAAGATCACGGAGAAGCAGACGGAGGTGGCGTCGGCGCTGTCGGAGGCCACGGGGCGACCCATGCCGGCGCTGGACCCACGAGTGCTCGAAGTCTACAAAGGCGTGCGCGAGGTTAGAGAGACAGCGGGAGAGGAGCGGCCGAGGTCGCCAGCCTGTGCATCTTTCGATTTAAAGCTTTCGTGACTGCAGGGATTCATCTTCTTGGTTCTTTCGGTAAAGTCACGTAGAAGGGAAATAATAAAATAATAAAAATAAAATATAAAATAATTCTCACGACGTTTCGGCCACAACGCAAGCAGCCGTCCTCAGGTGAAGACCAGGTCTGTCGGGGAGACAGCGTCTGAATTTGCCTTTGCAGATCTCTCATTCAGACGCTGTCTCCCCGACAGACCTGTTCTTCACCTCAGGACGGCTGCTTGCGTTGTGGCCGAAACGTCGTGAGAATTATTTTATAATGTTTTATTTTTATTATTTTATTATTTCCCTTCTACGTGACTTTACCGAAAGAACCAAGAAGATGAAAGCCTGTGCATCCTGATGACCTATTGCAACCGTGACAACGGGTCATCAGGGCGCACTTGTATGCCATGTGCGAGTATTTGGCAGCGGTAAGAAGATGGAATTTAACAGTTCATCGATTGACATTGTTTCGATGGGAATACCTGCATCGAATCGCATGTTGAAGAATCAATCATTTACGAAACGTCCAAACTAGACGCGGATGTTTAGGCCATAAGAGGGAATGAGACTGGAGCCGACAGGGTCAATGGGACGTGAGAGAAGAGAGGTCACGGGAACTCGCGCCGCGCTCCTCCGCACGCCCGCTCTCAAGTGCGCGACAGTAACACGTCGGTGCAGCTTGCCACGTTTGTGACAGTCGTTTTGTTTCCAAATTTGCCTTTGCAGATCTTAACAAAATACAGAAGTGGGAAGCTTCCCAAGGCCTTCAAAATCATCCCGGCGCTCTCAAACTGGGAGCAGATTCTGTACGTCACGGAGCCCGAGAGTTGGTCGGCAGCGGCAGTCTACCAGGCCACCAGGTAGGGACTACCAGGGCTGGGAGTCACCTGGTAGAGACTACCAGGGCTGGGAGCTACTGGGTAGAGACTACCTGGGCTGGGAGCCACCTGGTAGAGACTACCATGGCTGGGAGTCACTGGGTAGAGACTACGAGGGCTGGGAGCCACCTGGTAGAGACTACCATGGCTGGGAGTCACTGGGTAGAGACTACGAGGGCTGGGAGCCACCTGGTAGAGACTGCCAGGGCTGGCAGACACCTGGTTAGAGACTACGAGGGCTGGGATCCGTTTAGGAGAGGCTACCAAGGCTTGGATCCACCTGGGAGAGGCTACCAAGCTTGGGAGCCATTGGGTAAACGCTATAAGATGTTGGCTTCTGAAGCGCATGGTGTGTACAACAGAACGGAAGTAACGGTTTTAAAAGGAATTTGGTCGAGGCAACTTTTGTAACGGTAAAATCTGTTTAACCGAAATAGTTTTCAAGTTCTTCTGTAACGTGGTTATTTTTTTTTTATCTTGTTGCGAAGTTAACAATGGTTATTCTATAAATCGACTTTGCCCCTGCCATAAGAATGTGTTATTTCCCCCAGTGGCTCAGGGCTTTAAACGAACACGAGATGAGCACCATTGACACAGTGCTCACTTTAGCAGGGAGGGAGCAGCTCTGAAGGACGGAGTCGGTGGAGGTGTGGCTGGCTTGTGCAGGTGTTTGTTGTGGCAGAGTGTGGGGGTTTGTGCCGCAGGATCTTCACGTCGAACTTGAAGGAGCGGATGGCACAGCGCTTCTTCAACCTCGTGCTGCTGCCGCGCGTGCGCGATGACATCGCCGAATACAAGCGCCTCAACTTCCACCTCTACATGGCGCTCAAGAAGGCCCTGTTCAAGCCTGGGGCCTGGTTCAAAGGTGAGGCGCTTGCACACGGCACTCGGCTGGTGCGGTGGCAACAACGCACGCGGCGAGCCGGTGTGGCGCAAGCACGGTGCTTGACTTGTCCGCTCCTCTCTCTCCCGTCGCTGCAGGGATTCTGCTCCCTCTGTGCGAGTCGGGCACCTGCACCCTCAGAGAGGCCATCATCGTGGGCAGCATCCTCTCCAAGTCCTCCATCCCCGTGCTGCACTCCAGGTGCCCACCCGCACCCTCTCACGCCTCATCGCCGCCGCCACCACCACCTCGGCAGACTACCCCATAACTTTCGATTTAAAGCTTTCGTGACTGCAGGGATTCATCTTCTTGGTTCTTTCGGTAAAGTCAAAAAGATGTACCCCATGACCATTGACGACTCTAAGTGGCGGTCATGCAAACTGCGTCTCAAGCCAGCCACCGCTGTAACTCGGTTGATTTCCACACCGAGGCGCGGGGAATCAGAAAAGTGAGTCACGATTGTTCTAAGGGCTCTTTATACGTTTAAATTATTATTATTATTAAGAGCGCGGGAAGGGAGACAACCTCTCAAGCTCGGTGGTGCTGTATTGAGATGTTGTATACCCGTGGGAGGAAATCAGAATATAGTACTCATGCGCCGTGCCAACATTCCTAGGTGCCCTCTAACAGCGACCTGCCCCACCAGCTTTTTTGTAGGCCGCTCGCCGAATCTGTGCCATCGTCTTTGCGCGTGTGCAGCGCCGCACTGCTGAAGATCGCCGAGATGGAGTACAGCGGCGCCAACAGCGTCTTCCTGCGCCTGTTCCTCGACAAGAAGTACGCGCTGCCGTACCGCGTGCTGGACGCCCTCGTGTGCCACTTCCTGCGCTTCCGCGCCGACCGGCGCACGCTGCCCGTGCTGTGGCACCAGGCTCTGCTGGTGCTGACGCAGCGCTACAAGGAGGACCTCTCCTCCGAGCAGAAGGAGGCGCTGCTGGAGCTCATCAAGGTGCACGGCCACCCCGCCGTGACGGGCGAGGTGCGGCGTGAGCTCCAGCATTCGGCCTCGAGGGACGTGGAGATGATGCAGCTGCCGCCCATGACAGATGGCACCGCAATGCTGGAGTGATGTGCGGGTGACAGTGATGGGGGGGGGGGGCAGTGACAGTGACAACATTGGCGGGGGGAGGGGGCTGACAGTGACTGGGGTGACGGTGATGCTGAGGCCACAGCAGAGGTCGCAAACGGGTTTTGATTCCTTACCCGTACCCGGCCGCACCAGGGTCGCAAACGGGTACCCGTACCCTACCCGTGTACCCTACCCGATACCCGACCGGGAATGGGTAGCCGGGTATCGGGTAGGGTACAGGTATCGAGTACCCGATTGCGACCTCTGGGCCACAGCGACACACAGGCAGCAGTTAGAGGGGGGGGGGAGACCTGCTGGTGACTATGGAGGGGGAAGCAGTGACACTCCACCTTCAAACGTATGCTTTTATTTGTTGTGTACAGATACTTGGAATTAAAACGTCATCCGAATCAGAACTTTACTTTTAACTTATTTCTGAATCTGCATTTTATTGAATGTATTTACCTGGTCTGTCTCCTGTGGGCAATAATTACTAGAGCCTTTAAAGGTGTGCCACAGGGTCGTTTCGCCATCCCCTACAGAAGGCGATGAGTCCACACACTTGTTTAGACGGCATTCTTCCAGCAAGCAGGACGCGTGCGCGAATCTCGTGTGTGGGATGTGTGAGGGTTCTGTGTTGATCAGTTCTGCAGCGCACAGCTATTCAACCTGGGCTTTAGGGGAATGGCAGAAGCAGTGCAGCCCACCTGGGAGTGAGTTTTTTTTTTCAGCAGCATTAGTTCAGCACAAGCAAGGGGAGGGGGGGGCCTGCTCGTCCTCTGCCTGACACCACAGCCACCACACAGATTGATCTGCGCAGCACCAAGTGTTGCATTGAACAAGCACATGTATGGAACAGAGAGGACCCTTGCCAATTAACATCTGGCAGTCCATCAGTGTTGGTTCGAGCGAGCCCGACTGCCGATGGGACGCTGACAGTCAAAACCCGCCACAGCGTTGCTCGTATTAAACCAATGCTGTTGAGAAGAAATGTGCTCCCAAGGAGGCCATGTGGCTGATGCGATTTGTAAGACACATTGTTGGCGAAGGAGGTGAAGAGTTGCCGAGTTAAATTCCACGAGTAACCCACGGCGACACTCGGGACTATTCTCGCCGTGCGGCAGTAATCAGTGCTGCTGCTAGTGGTGGTGTTGTTGCTGCTGCTGCTGCTAGAGTGGTGGTGGTGTTGCTGCAGGAGCTAGAGGGTGTTGCTGCCGCAGCCACTGCCAGTGACCCTGTCCAGGAGCGTTGAGTCTGCTGGGTGGTGGGGAAGTATGACGCGCAGGTCCGCGTGCCGCTCTGCCTCCCGTGTGACGGTGTCGCGAGCCGTGCCGTTCCCTGCCCAGCATCGGCGAGCCACCTGCAGGGACCGCACAGGCGTCACACAAGCGTCGCACAAGCACGCACTGACAAGTCATCGCGAAGTCACACCGACACCAACCCATCGGGTTGGCACGTCATGGCGACGTCACACCAACCCATCGCACTGACACGTCGCACCGACGCAGCAGGTGGCGGTGGGGTGTCTGGAGCTGTGGGAGGTCACAGCACTGACCCCGTTCATCACGTCCCAGTGCAGCATGCGGGCAGCGCGCTGGGCCGCGTCGCTCGACCCGTCCAGCACCAGCCCAAAGCCACCATTGATGACCTCACCCCTGCAAGGACAAAAACCACCCCGCATGGCCCTTAGCAGACTGTTGGGGGCAAGTGATGTTCGGATCAATCAAGAAGTCATCGCGACGCGTTCTCCCCCTCCGTTAGATCTCGGAGATGCGCGATGCCCTCCCAAGACCTGCACGAGGGACAGTCTCTCAACCATCTGCTCCGAGACTCGTGGACTCGCAAAGAGCCCCATAGGCCCGCTGCTGCCCTGACAGCATCTCATACCACGTGCCCCCCTCGGCTATTCTCGGAGCGAGTAAGTGGGAGTGGTGCGGGGGGGTTGTGCAGGAGGAGCGGGGGGGGGGGGTGCAGGGGGGCAGGAGGAGCAAGCGAGGGGGGGGAGCAGAGCGGCGGGCGTCGTACCATCCGACGCCGCCGCCATTGTGCAGCGCCACCCACGTGGCCCCGCGGAAAGCGTCGCCCACAAAGTTCTGCACGGCCATGTCTGAGGGTGAGAGGTCGATGGGAGGGGGGGAGAGGTAGGTATATCGGTGATCGAGTTGGCAAATGAGCGCGTGTTACGAGCGCATGTTACGAGCGCGTGTTACGAGCGCGTGTTACGAGCGCGTGTTACGAGCGCGTGTTACGAGCGCGTGTTACGAGCGCGTGTTACCAGCGCGTGTTACGAGCGCGTGTTACGAGCGCGTGTTACGAGCGCGTGTTACCAGCGCGTGTTACGAGCGCGTGTTACCAGCGCGTGTTACGAGCGCGTGTTACGAGCGCGTGTTACCAGCGCGTGTTACGAGCGCGTGTTACCAGCGCGTGTTACGAGCGCGTGTTACGAGCGCGTGTTACGAGCGCGTGTTACGAGCGCGTGTTACGAGCGCGTGTTACCAGCGCGTGTTACCAGCGCGTGTTACGAGCGCGTGTTACCAGCGCGTGTTACGAGCGCGTGTTACGAGCGCGTGTTACGAGCGCGTGTTACGAGCGCGTGTTACGAGCGCGTGTTACGAGCGCGTGTTACCAGCGCGTGTTACGAGCGCGTGTTACGAGCGCGTGTTACCAGCGCGTGTTACGAGCGCGTGTTACCAGCGCGTGTTACGAGCGCGTGTTACGAGCGCGTGTTACCAGCGCGTGTTACGAGCGCGTGTTACGAGCGCGTGTTACGAGCGCGTGTTACCAGCGCGTGTTACGAGCGCGTGTTACCAGCGCGTGTTACGAGCGCGTGTTACGAGCGCGTGTTACGAGCGCGTGTTACGAGCGCGTGTTACGAGCGCGTGTTACCAGCGCGTGTTACGAGCGCGTGTTACCAGCGCGTGTTACGAGCGCGTGTTACGAGCGCGTGTTACCAGCGCGTGTTACCAGCGCGTGTTACGAGCGCGTGTTACGAGCGCGTGTTACCAGCGCGTGTTACCAGCGCGTGTTACGAGCGCGTGTTACGAGCGCGTGTTACGAGCGCGTGTTACGAGCGCGTGTTACCAGCGCGTGTTACCAGCGCGTGTTACCAGCGCGTGTTACGAGCGCGTGTTACGAGCGCGTGTTACGAGCGCGTGTTACGAGCGCGTGTTACGAGCGCGTGTTACGAGCGCGTGTTACCAGCGCGTGTTACGAGCGCGTGTTACGAGCGCGTGTTACGAGCGCGTGTTACGAGCGCGTGTTACCAGCGCGTGTTACGAGCGCGTGTTACGAGCGCGTGTTACGAGCGCGTGTTACGAGCGCGTGTTACGAGCGCGTGTTACCAGCGCGTGTTACGAGCGCGTGTTACGAGCGCGTGTTACGAGCGCGTGTTACCAGCGCGTGTTACGAGCGCGTGTTACGAGCGCGTGTTACCAGCGCGTGTTACGAGCGCGTGTTACGAGCGCGTGTTACCAGCGCGTGTTACGAGCGCGTGTTACGAGCGCGTGTTACCAGCGCGTGTTACGAGCGCGTGTTACGAGCGCGTGTTACGAGCGCGTGTTACGAGCGCGTGTTACGAGCGCGTGTTACGAGCGCGTGTTACCAGCGCGTGTTACGAGCGCGTGTTACGAGCGCGTGTTACGAGCGCGTGTTACGAGCGCGTGTTACCAGCGCGTGTTACGAGCGCGTGTTACGAGCGCGTGTTACGAGCGCGTGTTACGAGCGCGTGTTACGAGCGCGTGTTACCAGCGCGTGTTACGAGCGCGTGTTACGAGCGCGTGTTACGAGCGCGTGTTACCAGCGCGTGTTACGAGCGCGTGTTACGAGCGCGTGTTACCAGCGCGTGTTACGAGCGCGTGTTACGAGCGCGTGTTACCAGCGCGTGTTACGAGCGCGTGTTACGAGCGCGTGTTACGAGCGCGTGTTACGAGCGCGTGTTACGAGCGCGTGTTACGAGCGCGTGTTACGAGCGCGTGTTACGAGCGCGTGTTACCAGCGCGTGTTACGAGCGCGTGTTACGAGCGCGTGTTACGAGCGCGTGTTACGAGCGCGTGTTACGAGCGCGTGTTACGAGCGCGTGTTACGAGCGCGTGTTACGAGCGCGTGTTACCAGCGCGTGTTACGAGCGCGTGTTACGAGCGCGTGTTACGAGCGCGTGTTACGAGCGCGTGTTACCAGCGCGTGTTACGAGCGCGTGTTACGAGCGCGTGTTACGAGCGCGTGTTACGAGCGCGTGTTACGAGCGCGTGTTACCAGCGCGTGTTACGAGCGCGTGTTACGAGCGCGTGTTACGAGCGCGTGTTACCAGCGCGTGTTACCAGCGCGTGTTACCAGCGCGTGTTACGAGCGCGTGTTACCAGCGCGTGTTACGAGCGCGTGTTACCAGCGCGTGTTACGAGCGCGTGTTACCAGCGCGTGTTACCAGCGCGTGTTACGAGCGCGTGTTACCAGCGCGTGTTACCAGCGCGTGTTACCAGCGCGTGTTACCAGCGCGTGTTACGAGCGCGAGCGAGAGGCGATGCCACCGCGAGCCCCTTGCCTGCGCAGAAGGCTGAGCCGTCGTAGACGTTGGACGTCTCGCGGAAGGGGCTGTCGGTGCCGCTCACGTCGTGATGGTCGCGGCTGATGACCACCGGGCCCTGCGGGAGTCGGAACGCAGCGCCGCGTCGTCACCGTTACACGCCGCGCTCGCCAACGCACACTCTTGCCACTGCGAGCTGGCAACCCCGGCAGCAACACAAGGTTGTCTTCGAGCTGGGATGAAGTCGCTTCGACTCCGGACTATGGGAACCTGGTCGTCGGGCTCCGGACACGGTTCGCGGTTTCGGAGGTTGCGGTCAATCGGCGCGAATTCTCACCCGGAGCTTCCCGTCGGCGACCGCGCTGTTGAAGGCGTCGGCGAGGGCGGCGCGGCCAACCTGGTCGGAGTAGAGGATCCGCGCCTGCGAGCCAACGACCTGCGGCCACGGACGGCAACCCCGCGTCCACCGGTGACACCAACCCCGCGGCCACGGGGGTGGGACCGCCACCCCCGCGCTTCGCTAACCCAGGAGAGCCTCGCCGAGTACCTCGAGCCAAATCCAGGAGGGTCCTCCCACACGTTAGCAGCAGGAGAGTCGAGTCGTTTGCGAAGCGATCTATTTTCAAATTCGGACCGTGACGCGGGGCGCACGATGGCCAACTCTTTCCGAATGGCGTCACGGGATCTGTAACGTCCACCACGAGTGAAGCAGACGGTGCCCAGCAGCACTGTTATCACGGTTGCTTCATACGCTGCCCACCAGCGCAAGGATTAACCAGGGCGGCCGCCGGACTTAAACCGCGAACCTCGGCAACGAGCAGCGAACGCCGCCGCGTCCGCACCGGCTCACCAGGTTGTGCTTGTGCGCTTCCTTGATCCAGCGGATGTTGTCGAGGTACTGCTGCCGGACGGACTCGGGGACTGCGGGGGGATCGTGGAGTCAAAGACAGAGGAGGTCACTGCAGAGCGGTGCCGGCGCGACCGGCGCCGTGTCCGTGCGCTCGGCAGAGGTCGCAAACGGGTTTTGATTCCTTACCCGTACCCGGCCGTACCCGTACCCTACCCGTACCGGGCCGGGTACGGGTAGGGATGAAGCCATGTTGCAGGCGTGGGTGGGTTGATTCTAGGAACTTGAATTGTGAGAAGAGACAAGACGTTGGGAAATGAGCGACAAACGGTGACTCACCAGTGACTCACGGCCTACACGTACCCGTACCCGGCCGCACCAGGGTCGCAAACGGGTACCCGTACCCGGCCGGGTACGGGTAGCCGGGTATCGGGTAGGGTACGGGTATCGGGTACCCGATTGCGACCTCTGGCGCTCGGACAGCACGGGCAGGAGCGGCAAGATTCTCGTGCACATGGGGCTCGTCGAAATGACTCGGAAACGCCGAGCGCCTCGCGTCGCATCTCGGACGTGAGAGGGGGTGGCCCACGGTGGCAGCGGTTCCCCGTGTTCGTGCCTCGGCGCCGGCCTGCAAGCGGGCGCCAGTCTGCCAGGAGAGCGGCGGTGGTCGCTGCCTCGTGCGAACCCGATTGAGTCACCGGCGGGGCAACCGTTTTAGGATTTGGGAAATTTTTTACTGCGACGCCGGCGAGCACTGGCCGGCTCACGCCATCGTTTAATGTTCAACGAGAAGCGGCGCTTAACAGGGACCACACCGGCAGCAACAAGCAGGGCAGCTGGGTTCCAACCGTGAACCCCCCGCCACACCTCTCTCCCTTCTCCCCGTGTCTCACCTGGGTGGCTGCGGTCGGCGACGATCTCCTGGAGCACGGCAGCTGCGATGGCGTCGGTGGCGAGGAGGTCGCGGGCGTCTCCGGACGTGCACACCCAGCGGAACGGCCCAAAGCCCATGGAGAAGATGTCCCTGGGCACGCGCGGTCGTGTTCCAGTTAAAACCGGCACGGACAATTTGGGAGACCGATGGCACTGGTGTACTTACAACCGTAGCTATGACGAAAATTGAAATCGGAGCCAAAAATAACGGAGGACAGACACCAGCAATTTAATTTGGCTCCGGCAAATCCAATGCGTTCGGAGTAAAAATGCAGCTGCGGAAATGGGAGCACGGATTGGAGGGCGATTGTCGCGCTGGTGCCACGAGCGGTGTCATCGCCGGCGCAGCGTCACCCCGCGGTCCAGGCTGACCGGGTCACGGCGGAACGGTCAGAGCAGCGTTGCCACCAAGTCCAGGAACTGGCTTCTGCGATGGATTTGTGCCGGGGGATCTGGTTCCGGCATTGTGTCGGTTACCGTGAGGACGTTATCGCGGTAACCTGCACGGTGTGGGATGGGGCCGAGTGCCGACAGAGAGGAGGCGTGCCTGGGTGTGTGGCCCCCAGTGGCAGGCAGGAGGCCACCCCAGGGCAAGAGGAGGACTGCTGCGTGCCGACCGGACCCGCGGCCGGGAGCGGCGGTCTCACCCCATGATGTGCTGCACGTACGACGGGTACCGGAACTCGCTCTGGTCACCGGATCCGGCCTTCTCCACGTCGGCTCCTAGAGAAGACACGCACCACGTCGCACGCTCGGCATGGACACCACCAGCCATGCCGACCCATGTTGGCCTAGAGAGTTGGAGGAAGGGCGGGGAAGGAGTAGGAGGGAGGGAGCATTGGGGAGGGGAGGGGCAATACCTGCGCGTTTAGCCTCTAGGAGGAAGGCGTTTCCGTAGTCCCAGAAGAAGAGGCCTCGCTCTGCCAAGGCGTTGATGGCCGCCACGTGTCTCCGCAGGCTGCAGACGCACACAGACAAAGATCCCCGGGTGTAGCCTTAACAGACGGTGCTGTTAGCGAGCACCTACGAAGGCTGGCACGGCACACGAGGGCCATGGGTGGCCAGCACCAACGCCTTTTGTTGCCCCAGTTCTACCGTTCACACGTCGCACCGGGTACCCAATTAAGTTAGCGTAGGGAAGGCCCGGGACCGGTTCAGATATTCGTCACTGAAGTTGTTTTGTGAGTGGGAATCCAACTCCGTGTGCAGTGGCGCCGTGTGGTGGTGGTGGTGCGGTGCGGTGAGCGTGGTTGTGCCGTACGGTGTGTGAAGGCGATGGTGCGGTGCGGTGAGCGTGGTTGTGCCGTACGGTGTGTGGCGACGGTGCGGTGAGCGTGGTTGTGCCGTACGGTGTGTGGCGATGGTGCGGTGAGCGTGGTTGTGCCGTACGGTGTGTGGCGATGGTGCGGTGAGCGTGGTTGTGTCGTATGGTGTGTGTGGCGATGGTGCGGCGCGGTGAGCGTGGTTGTGCCGTACGGTGTGTGGCGATGGTGCGGTGAGCGTGGTTGTGCCGTACGGTGTGTGGCGATGGTGCGGTGAGCGTGGTTGTGCCGTACGGTGTGTGTGGCGATGGTGCGGTGCGCGTGGTTGTGCCGTACGGTGTGTGTGGCGATGGTGCGGTGCGGTGAGCGTGGTTGTGCCGTACGGTGTGTGTGTGGCGATGGTGCGGTGCGGTGAGTGTGGTTGTGCCATACGGAGTGTGTGGCGATGGTGCGGCGCGCACCTCTCCTGCACGAGTGCGCGGAAGCGCGTGGGCTGGGCCTGCAGGAGGCCCAGCGCCTCGCCGTGCGCCAGCTGCACGGGCCAGTAGCCGCCCCCGTACGGGTTGTGGCACGAGGTCTGGTCCGAGCCGAGGTCCGCCAGCAGCTCCCCGCTCTGCTCCGCTTCCTGCACCAGCCGCTCCCTGGACCGAGAGCACATCTCACGACGTGCCACCCCGCACCACCACACCACCACCCCGCACCACCCCGCACCACGCCCTCACACCACCCCGCACCACGCCCTCACACCACCACGACGTGCCACCCCGCACCACCACACCACCACCCCGCACCACCCCGCACCACGCCCTCACACCACCCCGCACCACGCCCTCACACCACCACGACGCGCCACCCTGCGCCACCCCGCATCGTCCCACCCCACACCGCACCGTGCCACTGCACCAATGCGAGCGATATTTTTGGTTCTTTCGGTAAAGTCACGTAGAAGGGAAATAATAAAATAATATTAACAATAAAAATTCTCACGACGTTTCGACTGCAACACCATCATGTTTATTGTTTTATATTATATATTAATGTTATTATTTCCCTTCTACGTGACTTTACCGAAAGAACCACGAATATGAATCCCTGCAGTCACGAAAGCTTTAAATGAGAGTAATATTCAGCAGAATAAACTTTTCAACTCACCACAAGTCCACGATGTTTCCATGGTAACCGAGACTGAGGGGAACCTTCTTGGCACGTGCATCACTAAACACGCACAGACAAAGACAAAGACCCCCCATGTAGTCTTTAACAGACTGTTGGGGCAAGTGGGATTTTTGCACACAGCGTTGGTGTACGGTGATTTTTTTCTACAATATTTTGCTGTCTTTTCTTGGATTTTCTGTTTGCACTTGGTCACATATTCACTTTAAGATGTTTTTTGTTCATGTTTTTGTTTGTTGCGGTTGCACCCGATTCAAGAGCCGAATGGCTCACAGGGCTACACCTAATAAATGAACTTGAACTTGAGTGGCACCTATGAAGGCCGGCACGGCACACGAGAGGGTGTGTGGCCAGCACCACGCCCGGCCACCTTTGTCTCCCCAACGGCGACGTTTACACACCGCCCCAAGGTACTCATTTAAGGCCGAGTCGACCTAGGGGACGCCCAGGACCGGTTCACACATTCCCCGCTGCTATTGGCTATGAGCGGGAATCCAACTTTTGGTCCCCCAGGTTCGTAGCGCGGCACGCTAACCGCTGCACCACCACTCCCCACGCACTCGGGCGCGCTCACCGGATGCGCGTGATGCAGTGGTCCAGGTTGGTGGAGACCTCCATGAGCCAGCCCTGCTCGAACCGCTTCCTCAGGGCCACCTCATCCACCTGAGATGCACAAAGACAAAGATCCCCCGCGTAGCCTTTAACAGACTGCTGGGGCAAGTGCTGTCAGCGAGCACCTATGAAGGCCGGGGGTGACCAACGCCAGCCCCGGCCGCCCTTTGTCTCATCGCGCCGGGTACTCATTTGAGGTTGAGTCGACCTAGAGGAGGCCCAGGACCGGTTCAAACATTCTTCGGTGTTGTCGGTCGTGAGCTGGAATCGAACGGGGGTCGCCGGGTTTGTAGTGCAGTGCACCGACCGCTGCACCACCGCTCCCCACGAGCGTGGCGGGCGAGCGTGGCGGGCGAGCCAGGTGAGGCTGAGGGGGCGGTGGGGCGAGCTCACCTCCGCGATGACCCCGATGCACCCGGCGATCACCGCGGCCTTGGCCTGCGCACCGCTCATGCCGCCCAGCCCCGAGGTGACGAACACGCGGCCCCGCAGGTCCTCCAGCCCCAGGTAGCGCCGCCCGGCGTTCAGCACCGTCAGCTGCGGCCACGGCAGCGCCACGGTTACTCAACGGCAGCAGCGGAGCGAGCGCGGTGCCGTGCGTGCCGTGCGTGCCGTGCGTGCCGTGCGTGCCGTCCGTGCGTGCGTGCGTGCCGTGCTTGTCGTGCGCGGGGTACCAGGGTGCCGTGCACGATCCCCTGCGGGCCGATGTAGCAGTAGCTGCCGGCCGTCATCTGCCCGTACCTGGCGCAGACACCACCACCACAACATCAACAACTAACAGCAGCAGCAGCCACCTGGGTGCGAACGCTCACGGCAGCAGCGGTGGACCTCTGCTGGAGGGCAGCGGTGACGCTGGCGGCTTACAGCGCAGGCGGTGCCTGGGATTCGATCCGCCACCAAGATCACTGCTCTCCGTGTGGCTCTCAGCTGCGTGTGCCGTCTGGATGTTCTCCCCCCTGGTCTGGCTTCTCCGGTTTCCTCCCTCCCATAGCGAGACCCCACAAACACAGTGGAACTGCTGTTGGCTAAAAACATCCCAGCGCTAAACAACTCCCTGCACCATCACTCGATCGCGATGACCTCACAGCAGCGACAGCAGTGACAGCAGCATCGCCTGCTGCGAAGACTTGGCAGGACCCTCCTTGAAAGAGAGACTCGAGACTCGGCGAGGCTCTCCTCGGTGAACAGGAGTCATCATAATGATGTGACCGTGACTAATTATGGCATGCTAATTGATGACAAGGCACAAGTGGTGGTGGCGTTGACAGTCGCCCAGCTACAAATATGCCACGGGGGGTGGGGGGGGTGGTGTGCGTGGGTGGGGGGTCACTCACATGGTGACCCCGAGGGCGAACAGCTTCTCGTACTCTTCCCGGGAGGAGTAGTTGGGGATCACCTGGGGACACACGCACGGCACGACACGCAGACACAGATCCCCCCCCCCCGTGTAGCCTCAACAGACTTTTGGGCGAGTGCTGTTTCAAGTTTCCTTTATTAGGTATAGCCCTGTGAGCCATTCGGCTCTTGAATCGGGTGCAACCGCAACAAACAAAAAAAACATGAACAAGAAAACATCTTAAAGTGACTATGTGCAAACAGTAGCGAGCAGCGCCTATCAAGGCCGGGACGGCACACGAAGGGGTGGGTGGGGCCAGCCCCACGCCCGGCCGCACCCAGGTACTCATTTGAGGCTGAGTGGACGTAGGGGAGGCCCAGGACCGGTAATTGTGAGAGGGGTTGCGGTAGCGTAGCGGTGTGCGCGCGATGGAACGGACTCGGTTCTAACGCGTCACTGCGCCAGCAATTGTGAGCCCCGTGTGTTGCGCTCTGTTACGGCCACTCATTGCTCGGCCCTTGCATGCCCTTGCCATCTTCAGCTAAAGCTAACGTGGTGCGATGTTAACTACCTCGCCTGGTATACGGGAGTTCGTGGGTTCCCTCCCGACCCTGACGCTCGCTGTATATTAGGAGTTTGCGTGTCTCTCTCCCCGTGGTCGCGTGGATTTTTCTCCGGGTCCTCCGGTTTTTCCCTCCGCATTTAGAAACACGCGTTTGAGAGTATTTGGCTGCTATCAATTTCCAACGTGGTGATAAGCCACTTCGTTGAGCTATCACTGCCCCTACAGTCTGTTCAGGCTATACGGGGGGGGGATCTTTGTTTTTGCTCACTAAATGTGATTGTTGGGGCGAGGGGGGGGTGCAAGGGGATTCAAGACGATGGTTTGCGCGCCACGGGGTCGACTGGAAGAGTCCCAGTGCACGGGTAGAACCGCACCGACACCCATTGTCTTGTGTTTATTGCGCGGCTTAGATGAACGATTAGGGTGGCCAACACAGAAATAATTTACAGCCCAGATAGGTAAATTGAGTCAACAGGACTGAACCCTTGTCTGGCTGGAAGGGCGCGGTAAATGATGGAGACACGGGAGGATGAGAGAGGGTGGGGTGGAGAGAGACCGTGGCGGCAGGGTGCTGCAGGAGACGGCGTGGGGGTGTCAGGGACGTGGGACCCCCTCCTGACCGAGCTTCCCCTTTAAGCGCCCATTTCCTATCACGTCTGGGAGTTCATCATCATCATCGGCGGCGTTGATTGAAGCCAGTGGGAACTCAGCTGACGAGACACTGCGTTTGATTTAAAGGGTCCCAGAGACGTTTCGGCTGCACCCAATCATCGATGCGTCGCGGGGGGCAGTTGCACGGCGACTCTCACACCGGGGACAGATATTTCAGCTCGGCCATGAATACTGGATGAGGTTCGTTTATTGCCCCCCCCCCCGCGCGCGCCTTGCCCCTCCCCCCCCGCGCGCGCGAGCCCCCCCCCCCCCGCGCGCACCTCACCCCCCCCCCCCCGCGCGCGCACCCCTCCCCCCCACGCGCCTCACCCCCCCCCCCCCACGCGCCTCACCCCCCCCCCCCGCGCGCCTCACCCCCCCCCCCCGCGCGCCTCACCCCCCCCCCCCGCGCGCGCACCCCTCCCCCCCACGCGCCTCACCCCCCCCCCCCCACGCGCCTCACCCCCCCCCCCCGCGCGCCTCACCCCCCCCCCCCCACGCGCCTCACCCCCCCCCCCCGCGCGCCTCACCATGCCATTGGTGATGACGAGTCGAGGCCCGTGTCTCGTGCTGGGGAACAGGCCCATGGGGTGGCCGCTGTAGACGACGAGGGTCTGCTCCTCCGTCATCTCGGCCAGCAGCTGCATCACCACCCAGAACTGCACCGCCACCACCACCACCACCACGGGCAGCGAGGGTCACGGAGACAACGATAACCCCCCCCCCCGCCACCCTCTCCCATCGTGTGGCCCACGCAGACCGTGGGCTACACTTGCTTGGGGCAAGCGCTGTTAGCGAGGGTGGGTGGCCAGCGCCACGCCCGGCCGCCTTTGTCTCCCGAGCGGCGATGGTTACACTGTCGCACCGGGTACTCGTTTGAGGCCGAGCAGACCTAGGGGACGCCCACGACCAGTTCAAGTAATCACCACTGTTGTTTGCCGTGAGCGCATTGCTCTCGCCACGACGCTACTGCTCCCCAGGGACACGCACGCGCAAGCGGCAATGTCCTCGATTAGTTAATTATTCTTGTGATGTTCATTTACCCAGAAAAACCCCTTCAACCCCAGTTGAGTTGTTTGCGTGGGGACACGCGTGGGTGTGTGAGAGTGGTACAGGGTACACGTGTGTGGGTGTGTGAGAGTGGTACAGGGTACACGTGTGTGGGTGTGTGAGGGGTGGAGAGTACACGTGTGTGGGTGTGTGTGGGGTACAGGGTACACGTGTGTGAGTGTGTGAGAGGGGTACAGGGTACACGTGTGTGAGGGGTAGAGGGTACACGTTTCTCACTTGAGCCCAGTTGCTGAACACTTGCCCATTCCCTCCGTAAGTCACCAGCTCCTGTGGAAACTGCACGCGCGCGCGAGTTGCAGGATGAGTTTGTGACCGACGCGAAACAACGGCACGCAGCCCTCACTCGGGAAGAGGGATGAGGTTCACTGCCAGTGCGGGTGCGGTGACCGCTGATGCGTGCGCGCGATCACAACGGAGTCATTTGCGGCGTCGTTTTTAGAATTTCGCATATTCGGAGTTCGATGGCGAACCAGCAGTGGCCTCATCTGCGAATGTCAACATAGAATTTGTCGACGTCCACTCGGAGGGACGCGGTCATCACGCCTTGCACAAGTGCCTGGGTGCGGCGCGCGAGACATGGGGGCATTGGGGAGACAAAGGCGGCCGGGCGTGGTCTTGGCCACACCGATGTTCGCTCGCTGCACTTGCCCTAACAGTGCTGGTTCTAGGCTACACACAGGGGGACCATCTTTGGCTTTGTGCCAGTTATAACTATTGAATTGTGCGTAGCAGCAGCAGCACCACCACTCACAGCTGGCCTATAACATACAACGCGACATCTTTACGTTCGCCTTTTGGCGTCGTTCTCTGGTCTGACACTGCTGAGACTCGGACATCGGCTGTCTCTGGTGTTGGCCGGTCAGTTTCAACGACAATGCCATCAACTACCGGAGAACGTTTGTTTGCATGTCAACCACAATCACACGTGGTCAATGCAGATTCGATTCCTTGCAACAGATACCCATTTGGTTGTTGAAACATCTTCACGCAACTCGTGTTTTAGTGCCGAACAGGGGTTAGAGCCTTCCCGTTTAAATTATTACAAACAAGCCACGTGTCAAGAAATATCGGCTTCGATGTAAAGCTTTCGTGACTGCAGGGATTCATCTTCTTGGTTCTTTCGGTAAAGTTACGTAGAATGGAAATAATAAAATAATAAAAATAAAACATAATAAAATTAATTCTCACGACGTTTCGGCCACAACGCAAGCAGCCGTCCTCAGGTGGAGAACAGGTCTGTCGAGAAGACAGACCTGTTCTTCACTTTACCGAAAGAACCAAGAAGAAAAATATCGGCTTTACCCTCTAGAAATAAAAACAAAAACAGAGTTAGGACGTGCAAACGCCAAGTAGACAATCTACGACTGCTCAGCCCGAGCAAATTAGCCGCTGCGTTAGTCACATCGTCCTTGTTGAGGGTTCACTTTTTGGCGTTGTGTTCTGAGCCCCAACACTGGTCGGTTTGAGACACGGCCACTAAGGGAGGTCGCCATCTCTCTCTCTCGTGTGGGCCAACCCGTGTCAAAGGCGATGCAGGCATCATTACACTGGTCAACACACTTTTTTCTGGCATAAGGTATTCTAACGGTTTTAATGTAATTTTGGGGTGCCGATTCCAAATCTGGCATCAGTTTTTGTCTATCACATCAGGTTTTTGAGATATAAAATATTGCATTTTCAATAAAAACTGCAGAAGAAAAATATTAAATAAATGTGGATATCTACATAAAATGATATTATAAACACACTATCCTAAAAATACAGCACCATATTTTAACACTAAAGCAGTCACTGACTTGCAACAACTTGCAATCATAAGTGACAGGTTTAACGACACATTTATATATTTACGCCTCCTGTTTTAGCGCCGTAAAGGGTCAAACAGCCAATTCTTATCCCCCCCCCACCACCACCCATCATTTTGCTACTGCCAACAAAAAAGGTCTCCTCCTCCTCCCCCCTCCATTCGCCAGAAAGCCGTGGTCACCAACGTGGCCACGAGCACCGCCACGGGCCGCGTGTGGACAGCGACCGGTGCCAACGCACGCGGTGCGAAGCCCCCGGGGCGGCTGGGTCCTTGCCCGCGGGGGTGGCTGGGGGAGGGGGGCACCGCACCCGCTCAGGACGCCGTGGGGTCGACCCCGGCCTCAACAACGTTGGCGAGGCCGGCCACCACCACAACGCCTCGAGCGCCGCTCCCGTTTACTCCCCACGAAGAACTGACGGCTTCCCACGGACTCCTCTTTTACCCACCCCACTCCCTGTATGGGTCGAAAGTCTTTCGTGGCTAAGAGCTGCTTCCCAACCCGCTGGGGCGCCACAAACCGGTGTCTCCCCTCTCTCCTGAAATACCCCATCCTCCCCCAGACCTCCACCTTCCAATTAACCAATCATCTGTCCCCTTGGCAACCCTCATCAATTAGTACTCGCCTCGTGCTCCACGCTGACTCAACACGTGCCCACACCTCCACTCATCATCACCACCATCATCATCACCACCATCACCACCACCACTATCATCACCACTATCATCACCACCATCACCACCACCACTATCATCACCCCCACCACCATCATCACCACCACCATCATCATCATCACCACCTCTCTCCCAGCACGCGAGCCTCTTACCTGCTCCCCTTTCATCGCCCAATCGGGGAGATGACATTCGTATGCAGTATGTGTGTATGTATGTGTGTGGGTGTGTATGTGTGCTCACTAGTATGTGTGTGTGTGTTCTGAGTCTGTCCGAGGTCGACTCAGCCTTAAATGAGTACCTGGCGCGGTGTGTAAACATCGCCACTGGGGGGAGATAAAGGCGGCCGGTGCGTAGTTTTAGCCACAACACAACGCCCTCGTGTACCGTGCCGGCCTTCATAGGTGCTGCTCGCTAACAGCACTTGCCCCAACAGTCTGTTAAGGCTACACGGGGGGGTCTTTGTCTTTGTGCGTGAGTGTGTTTAATTGGTGCTGCTGCAGCAGCTGCCGCGGATTGGCCCAGTCGCCCACCTGTGCCACCCGCGGGTCCAGGTTGTTCATGATCATGTGCATGATGGCAGCCGCGTGGACACACTGGCACGGGTACGCGTGGATCGGGTACGCCCTGTGGGAAGGAAAAACACAGAGAGAGCCGAGCCGAGCCGTGAGCGGCACAGAGAGGATCGCCTCCACGCCCTCGCAGAGTCCGTGGCCACAACAGACGTTGCTACCGACGGTAATTTACACAGCTTACCTGCACAACGCATGTTGAATCTTTCTTCGCACCGTACGTAGCCAGCCGTGATAAGCGGAGGTGCGGGGGAAGAACAACATACTAAACACAAAAAGCAGTCTGAGAGAAATGCGTTTTCAATCTGGATGATTTAAAAGTGAAAAGCTCCAGTGGCTTCCTCATTATTTCTGGAAGCAAGAGCGTTCCAGACGGCCGCAGCAGCAGCAGCAGCGCATCTGAAAGCGTCGCGCGATGCGGTGACCGCCGTATTTGTTCGATGGCCAGCAGCCAAAAGCCGCCGCTGCTGCTGCTGCTGCCGCTACTGCTGCGAGATTGAGCGGAGTTTGCGTAACGATGGTTGATGCTCCTGATACTGCTGCTACTGCTCCAGCATGGGCAGTGGGACACGAACAACAACAACCCAACACGTCCCGTGTCAACAACAACACTGGGGCTCGAAAAGGAAACATATATGAATATTAAATGTTTCGCTATTGTCAGACGTTTCGGGTGAAAACCATTTCAGAATCGTCTCCGAGAAGCTGCTGCCACAGTAACGGTCAGCAGCAGCAGCAGCAGCACACCGGACTTGAAACGAAAGGTCGTAGGTTCGATTCCATCTCCCGGCGCGGCAGTCGAAGCACCGGGTGCGGGTTTCTCAGGTCCCCTGCCAGCTCCTATCCTCTCAGCATCGGTCTAATGGGTACACCGCAGGTGAGTCGATCGGCAGGTGAGTCGATCGGCAGGTGAGTCGATCGGCAGGTGAGTCGATCGGCAGGTGAGTCGATCGGCAGGTGAGTCGATCGGCAGGTGAGTCGATCGGCAGGTGAGTCGATCGGCAGGTGAGTCGATCGGCAGGTGAGTCGATCGGCAGGTGAGTCGATCGGCAGGTGAGTCGATCGGCAGGTGAGTCGATCGGCAGGTGAGTCGATCGGCAGGTGAGTCGATCGGCAGGTGAGTCGATCGGCAGGTGAGTCGATCGGCAGGTGAGTCGATCGGCAGGTGAGTCGATCGGCAGTTGGGGTAAAAAGTGGGTTCACCCTCACCCGTCCTCCAAGCCGTGGCGCCCCACAGTGTGTTGACCGACTCTCTGTGTTGCATTACATTACATTTGGATATTTTGCTAGGTTATTTAATTGAGTGTGTCTCTCTCCCTGCGTCCTAGTTTTCAAGCTTTCGCACCTCGTCGTGCTTCTCATTGACATGCAAATGTTCTCTAGCCCCTCCCTCTCTCTCCGCCCCCGCACCCTCTCTATATTTAAGGCCTCGACACAGAGACGTGGCTTTCTCTGTGTGCCTATGTTTGTTCTCTCTCTATGTATCTCTGTGATATCTGTCTCTACTTATATGTCTGTCTATATGTCTCTGGTTCTGTGTTTTATCTCTCTCAAATTTAGCATTCTCAGGAAGAACGTAATCAACCAGGTAGGGTGTTGACTGTTATGTTATCCGACTCTCTGTTGTATTACATTCCATTTCTAAGTATACTAGATTTGTGTTTCTATTTCATTTGTACCTGATGATTGCTTGTGTTGCAATCGAAACGTCGTATGGTAGTATTTAATTTATTATTTTATCTTTATACGTGACTTTACCGAAAGAACCAAAGAGTAATTCCTGCAGTCACGAAAGCTCCAAAGTAAGATTGCCCCACAGTGCCTCAAGGTCTGGCGCGCCTCGAGGGAGCGGCGCCGGGTTCATGCGGCGGTGCAGGCTGCGGGACACCCACCTCATCTCGAGCGTGGGGCACAGGCGGTACATGTAGATGTGTCCGTACGCCCGCAGCTCCTGCAGGAACTCCGGGGCCAGCAGCTCGTGCAGTGAGGCCGGGAAGTAACGCAGCGCATTGCGCAGGGCGACCTGCGAAGGGTGGTGAAGGGCAAGGGGACACACACAGACACACTCCCGCTCACGACCCGATGATATAACATGACCACCTGGTCACATGACCACCTGGCCACCTGGTCACTTGGTCACATGACCACCTGGTCACATGGCCACCTGGTCACCTGGTCACGTGACCACCTGCCCACCTGGCCACCTGGTCACCTGGTCACATGACCACTTGGTCACTTGGTCACATAACCACCTGGTCACATGACCACCTGGTCACATGCCCACTTGATCACCTGGTCACTTGGTCACATGACCACCAGGTCACCTGGTCACTTGACCACATGGCCACCTGGTCACCTGGTCACGTGACCACCTGCCCACCTGACCACCTGGTCACGTGGCCACCTGGTCACCTGGTCACATGACCACCTGGTCATCTGGCCACCTGGTCACCTGGTCACATGACCACCTGGTCACCTGGTCACATGACCACCTGGTCACGTGGTCACCTGGTCACGTGACCACCTGGCCACGTGGCCACTGAGAGCCGGAGGAGCTGCAGTCTTCACGGTCTCCTCCTTCAGCCGTGGGGCGGTGACGCGGCCCGGCCTTGGTGAGGTTTGTGGTTCGAATCCAGCGACTGCCCTTTATACGCGGAGAGACATATATATACCGAAGTATTGTCTGCGTGTTGACTTACTAGCCTATTGCCCGTCCAAGGACGGGTGTATTTCAGTAAATCTGAAACTTGCAAGTGAAAAGCAGCCCGCGACGTGATATTCATTGCATCAATTCGTGTGCAATTTGTAAGGGCGCGGTGACACAGACCTATTTCATTTACAGGTTATAATCCCTTGATCATCGTGACGTCCTTGTTACTTCTATGTCTCAACAGCGTGACGGAGATCGCGTGACGTGAGGGTTGTAAGTTGACGCTGAGGTTCAGACACACGGACACCTCGTGTGGAGCGCGTGTGGTGCGTGTGGTGCATGTGGTGTATGTGGTTCCTGTGTGGTGTATGTGGTGTATGTGGTGCGCGTGTGGTGTGCGTGGTGTGCGTGGTGTATATGGTGCGTGTGGTGTATGTGGTGGGTGTGAGGTGTGTGTGGTGCGTGTGGTGTATGTGGTGCGTGTGTGGTGCGTGTGAGGTGTGTGTGGTGCGTGTGGTGTATGTGGTGCGTGTGTGGTGCGTGTGAGGTGTGTGTGGTGCGTGTGGTGTATGTGGTGCGTGTGTGGTGCGTGTGAGGTGTGTGTGGTGCGTGTGGTGTATGTGGTGCGTGTGTGGTGCGTGTGAGGTGTGTGTGGAGCGTGTGGTGTATGTGGTGCGTGTGTGGTGCGTGTGAGGTGTGTGTGGTGTGTGTGGTGTGTGCGTGGTGTGCGTGGTGCGTGTGGTGTATGTGGTGCGTGTGGTGTATGTGGTGTGCGTGGTGTGCGTGGTGTGCGTGGTGCGTGTGGTGTATGTGGTGCGCGTGTGGTGTGGTGCGTGTGTGGTGTATGTGGTGCGTGTGAGGTGCGTGTGGTGTATGTGGTGTGCGTGGTGTATATGGTGCGTGTGGTGTACGTGGTGGGTGTGAGGTGTGTGTGGTGCGTGTGGTGTATGTGGTGCGTGTGTGGTGCGTGTGAGGTGTGTGTGTGGTGTGTGTGGTGTATGTGGTGCGTGTGTGGTGTGTATGTGGTGCGTGTGTGGTGCGTGTGAGGTGTGTGTGGTGCGTGTGGTGTATGTGGTGCGTGTGTGGTGCGTGTGAGGTGTGTGTGGTGCGTGTGGTGTATGTGGTGCGTGTGTAGTGCGTGTGAGGTGTGTGTGGAGCGTGTGGTGTAGGTGGTGCGTGTGTGCTGCGTGAGGTGTGTGTGGTGCGTGTGGTGTATGTGGTGTGTGTGTGGTGCGTGTGAGGTGCGTGTGTGGAGCGTGTGGTGTATGTGGTGCACGTGTCGAGGTAAGGAGGGGGAGGTGACAGCCACTGCGTGCTGGTGGGGGGGGGTGGCTGAATGTAGAGAGAGAGGGGGGGGCTGAATGGAGAGAGAGGGGGGGGTGGGGGGCTGAAAGGAGAGAGAGGGGGGGCTGAATGTAGAGAGAGAGGGGGGGGGGGGTGCTACCTTTTCCTGGGCAGGGGAGAGGCCGGGGGTCCTCACGGGAGCGTGGGGGCAGTTGGGGTCACGGCCGCGTGGCGGGGGCAGCGGATCCAGGGGCAGGCCTTGGCACAGCTCCGCCAAGCTCGTCATCGCTGGCGACGGCGGCGGCGTCGAGGGGGATTCGGTGTCCAGAGGGCCGACTACGAACCTCGGCTTGTTGACCAGGAGGCACCACCACCACCCCCCACCTCTCACGGAGATGAACGTCCCTCGTGCCTGTGGCTGCACGGGGGATTCCTTTTATCGTGGAGGGCGGGGAGGCGGGGGCGAGCTGCGATTGGACGAGGCGGAGAATCGATCGTGGGCAAAGTCCCGCGGTTGTGGGACGAGCGAGAGGTGAGTCGGGTGAGCGAGTGTGGGTGAGTGAGAGGGTGGAGTGAGGGTGAGTGGGTGGGTGAGTGTGTGGGTGAGTGAGAGGGTGGAGTGAGGGTGAGTGGGTGAGTGAGAGGGTGGAGTGAGTGTGGGTGAGTGAGAGGGTGGAGTGAGGGTGAGTGAGTGGGTGAGTGAGTGTAAGGGTGAGTGAGAGGGTGGAGTGAGGGTGAGTGGGTGAGTGAGAGGGTGGAGTGAGTGTGGGTGAGTGAGAGGGTGGAGTGAGGGTGAGTGAGTGGGTGAGTGAGTGTGAGGGTGAGTGAGTGGGTGAGTGAGAGGGTGGAGTGAGTGTGGGTGAGTGAGAGGGTGGAGCGAGTGTGGGTGAGTGAGAGGGTGGAGTGAGGGTGGGTGAGTGGGTGAGTGAGAGGGTGGGTGAGTGAGAGGTGAGCGAGTGTGGGTGAGTGAGAGGGTGGAGTGAGGGTGGGTGAGTGGGTGAGTGAGTGTGTGGGTGAGTGAGAGGGTGGAGTGAGGGTGAGTGGGTGAGTGAGAGGGTGGAGTGAGTGTGGGTGAGTGAGAGGGTGGAGTGAGGGTGGGTGAGTGGGTGAGTGAGAGGGTGGGTGAGTGAGAGGTGAGCGAGTGTGGGTGAGTGAGAGGGTGGAGTGAGGGTGGGTGAGTGGGTGAGTGTGTGGGTGAGTGAGAGGGTGGAGTGAGGGTGAGTGGGTGAGTGAGAGGGTGGAGTGAGTGTGGGTGAGTGAGAAGGTGGAGTGAGAGTGAGTGAGTGGGTGGGTGAGAGGGTGGGTGAGTGAGAGGTGAGCGAGTGTGGGTGAGTGAGAGGGTGGAGTGAGGGTCAGTGAGTGGGTGAGTGAGTGGGTGGGTGAGTGAGAGGTGAGCGAGTGTGGGTGAGTGAGAGTGTGGAGTGAGAGTGAGTGAGTGGGTGGGTGAGAGGGTGGGTGAGTGAGAGGTGAGCGAGTGTGGGTGAGTGAGAGGGTGGAGTGAGGGTCAGTGAGTGGGTGAGTGAGTGGGTGGGTGAGTGAGAGGTGAGCGAGTGTGGGTGAGTGAGAGGGTGGAGTGAGAGTGAGTGAGTGGGTGGGTGAGAGGGTGGGTGAGTGAGAGGTGAGCGAGTGTGGGTGAGTGAGAGGGTGGAGTGAGGGTCAGTGAGTGGGTGAGTGAGTGGGTGGGTGAGTGAGAGGTGAGCGAGTGTGGGTGAGTGAGAGTGTGGAGTGAGGGTGAGTGAGTGGGTGAGTGAGTGGGTGGGTGAGTGAGAGGTGAGCGAGTGTGGGTGAGTGAGAGGGTGGAGTGAGGGTGGGTGAGAGGGTGGAGTGAGAGGGTGGAGTGAAAAAGGGTGAGTGAGAGGGTGAGAGGTGAGTGTGAGTTGCTCACCAGCGCGGGCAAATCACCAACAACAACAACGCAAACAACATGTCAACAAAACTCGTCTAGAGCGCAGCCCCACAATAAACATCTCACAAGCAACGTTACGGGGGCCAATGCCCCCCCCCCCCCCCCAAATCACGTGCCATGCAGAAGGACCGTTTGCCCGGAACGTCGCCTATTATATAACGGGGCTTTGTTTTCCAGATAAGGCGACAGCGCGTTGTTGACGAACGCGTCGGTTGTTGTTGTTTGTTTGATGTTTGTACGCCGCTGCCAGCAGCAGCAACAGCAGCAGCAGATAGCTGACCAAGTAAACTGCTGCATCAGGGATGGTGGGTGGGTGGCTGGCTGGGTGGGGGTTTGCGATGCTAAACCATCCGATAGCCAGAGGCATGCGACGGTGCGCGCCTCTGGCCAGACACAACGACCTGGGTCACTGGCTGGGCCCACCTGCCATGCCCATGCTCAAACCCGTAACAGCTCTATCCCATGTTCGATCCCATGCTCGACTCCAAGCTGTAACCCATGCTCGACTCCATGCTGTAACCCATGTTCAAACCCGTAAGAGCTAAATCCCATGCTGTAACCCATGCTCGATCCATGCTGTAACCCATTCTCAAACCCATAACAGCTCGATCCCATGCTGTAACCCATGCTCGACTCCATGCTGTAACCCATTCTCAAACCCATAACAGCTCGATCCCATGCTGTAACCCATGCTCGACTCCATGCTGTTACCCATTCTCAAACCCGCAAGAGCTCGAGCCCGTGCTCGAGCCCATGCTCGAGCCCATGCTCGACTCCATGCTGTTACCCATTCTCAAACCCACAAGAGCTCGAGCCCATGCTCCGTGTTTCGCGGACTCGTCACGTCGCGCCGCAGCGCTGTCGTTCTTAGAGCGAAGGGCGATCGTGACGAAGAGAGGCGCCCGCTGTGTTTCACACGAGACACGGCCTGCAGTGGATCCTTCGATTCTAAACTAAACAAAAAACTCTTCTTGGTTCTTTCGGTAAAGTCACGTAGAATGGAAATAATAAAATAATACAATAAAACATAATAAAATAATTCTCACGACGTTTCGGCCACAACGCAAGCAGCCGTCTACGTGACTTTACCGAAAGAACCAAGAAGATGAATCCCTGCAGTCACGAAAGCTTTACATCGAAATAAACTAAAACTATTTTAATTTTACCAGGATAAGTCACCTGCTGAGCTCTGTAGCAACTTTTTCGGAAGCGACCCGGCCACAAATGAACCTTATGGCGGGACCCCGGGGTCCCGAATAAACGGAAGTCAAAATCTTAATTGTTGGCGACTCCGTCCCACCACGCACATAAACGCCGCGACCCACCAGAAATCAATCCTCTCGTTCTTCACCACGCACCCGTCGTTGCCAAAATCGCCGTAGTCATAAACACAACGTTGTAACTTTAATTAGCGCATCGTTTAGAGCTCGTCGAGAGGAATAGATCGCCGTGTCGTTCACCTTCAACAGACATAAAAAAAATTTACCCGTAAAAACAAAGTTTTTCACTATAAATCCTTTATATGCGTGGCGGCTAGAGTCCTCTCGTCCTCTGGCTTGAGATGGCTGCCACCTATGGGTCAGATGATTGCCTGCCACCATTAAGTGTAAAATTTAGGAAAAAAAATTTCACCTAAATATATTGTCACGCACAATGAGTCTGTGTGCAAAATGTCAGCTCGATTGGATCACGGGAAGTGGGTTAAAAAACGTCCGAAAGATTTGCACGGTCGTAAGCGCGCAAGCAAGCAAGTGAACTTAATATAAAGAATTTAAAAAAACGTCGCAACGCAGTTTATGCAAGAGCCGGGGGCTTATGGGACCCCGGCGTTCCGCCATAAGGTTCATTAATGATAGCTCAACGAAGTGGCTCATCACGTGCAGATGTATAGCAGCCAAATACTCTAAAAGCGTGGTGATGTTGATTCGAAATGTGGAGGGAAACACCGGAGGACCCGGACAAAAATCCAGGCGACCACGGGGAGAGAGAGAGACACGCAAACTCCAAATATACATTTCGATTTAAAGCTGTCGTGACTGCAGGGATTCATATTCTTAGTTCTTTCTGTAAAGTCACGTAGAAGGGAAATAATACAATAATACAAATAAAACATAATAAAATACAATTCTCACGACGTTTCGGCCACAACGCAAGCAACATTAGGACGCTGTCTTTCCGACAGCTCTGTTTCTTCACCTGAGGACGGCTGCTTGCGTTGTGTCCGAAACGTCGTGAGAATTGTATTTTATTATGTAAATTTTGTATTATTTTATTATTTCCCTTCTACGTGACTTTACCGAAAGAACCAAGAATATGAATCCAAATATACAGCAGCAGGCGTCTGGGTCGGGATCGAACCCACGAACCTCCAGCACACCACATACCGTGTCAACCCATACGGCTTACCCCCCCGTATTCTTGTACAGGGAAGTTTCGTTTTCAGATCCATACGGCGTACAGCCGTTTCAATAGGGGCAAAATAAACATTGTTTATTTTTTAATTTATCCCTTGTGATGGGACATTGTAGGATGAATGTTGAGATGTATAAGCGGCACGGGGTGACCACTCAGGTCTGAGTTGGTCTGTAATCAGGTAGTCAGCACTGACAAGGGGGTTTACAGGTGTGATACCGGGCGAGGTAGTTCACCTCTCGCCAACTCGGGCGATGCTGCTGATGCTGCTGATGCTGCTGATGCTGCTGATGCTGCTGATGCTGCTGATGCTGCTGATGCTGCTGATGCTGCTGATGCTGCTGATGCTGCTGATGCTGCTGATGCTGCTGATGCTGCTGATGCTGCTGATGCTGCTGATGCTGCTGATGCTGCTGATGCTGCTGATGCTGCTGATGCTGCTGATGCTGCTGATGCTGCTGATGCTGCTGATGCTGCTGATGCTGCTGATGCTGCTGATGCTGCTGATGCTGCTGATGCTGCTGATGCTGCTGATGCTGCTGATGCTGCTGATGCTGCTGATGCTGCTGATGCTGCTGTGTGTGTCGTCCCTACTGAGTCACTCTTGCGGTGTAAATGTCTCAAATTGTTTCAATTCTTCCAATGTTGCCGCTCACTCCCGCGAATGTGGCGTCCCGGCGATGTTGAACGTCGCCCCGCGGTGTTGAGTGAGAAGCGGTCGCGTCGCCTTGAGCAGCGACGGTGAACGCACGCGTCCACGGTGGCCCGCCCGGGGGAACGGGGAGGGCGGTAGGGGGGGCGTTGGTGTAGTGGGGGGGAGGGCGGTAGGGGGGGGCGATGGGGGGCGGTTGGGGGGGGGGCTGTGTGGGGGGCGTTGGTGTAGTGGGGGGGAGGGCGGTAGGTGGGGCGATGGGGGGCGGTTGTGGGGGTGGGGGGGGGGCGGTGTGGGGGGCGTTGGTGTAGTGGGGGGGAGGGCGGTAGGGGGGGGCGATGGGGGGCGGTTGGGGGGGGGGCTGTGTGGGGGGCGTTGGTGTAGTGGGGGGGAGGGCGGTAGGTGGGGCGATGGGGGGCGGTTGTGGGGGTGGGGGGGGGCGGTGTGGGGGGCGTTGGTGTAGTGGGGGGGAGGGCGGTAGGGGGGGCGGTTGGGGGGTGATGGGGTGGTGGGGGGAGGGCGGTGTGGGGGGCGTTGGTGTAGTGGGGGGGAGGGCGGTAGGGGGGGCGGTTGTGGGGGGAGGGCGGTGTTGGTGTAATGGGGGGGAGGGCGGTAGGGGGGGGGCGGTTGGGGGGGTGGGGAGAGGGCGGTGTGGGCGGTGTGGGCGGCGTTGGTGTAGTGGGGGGGAGGGCGGTAGGGGGGGGGCGGTTGGGGGGGTGGGGAGAGGGCGGTGTGGGCGGTGTGGGCGGCGTTGGTGTAGTGGGGGGAGGGCAGTAGGGGGGGGCGGTGGGGGGAGAGCGGTGGGGGCTGTGGTTACCTAACAGAGGAATTTGGTTGCTAATTTACAGAAAGTTGTCACGATATTTTGGAAAACAATGCATTGAGTGAGGGGTGTGATTGTCTGGTGAGTGTGATTGGTGGGTGGGTGAGTAGGTGAGTGTAATTGGTGGGTGGGTGAGTAGGTGAGTGTGATTGTCTGGTGTGATTGGTGGGTGGGTGAGTAGGTGAGTGTGATTGGTGGGTGGGTGAGTAGGTGAGTGATTGTCTGGTGAGTGTGATTGGTGGGTGGGTGAGTAGGTGAGTGTGATTGGTGGGTGGGTGAGTAGGTGAGTGTGATTGGTGGGTGGGTGAGTAGGTGAGTGATTGTCTGGTGAGTGTGATTGGTGGGTGGATGAGTAGGTGAGTGTGATGGTGGGTGGGTGAGTAGGTGAGTGTGATTGGTGGGTGGGTGAGTAGGTGAGTGTGATTGGTGGGTGGGTGAGTAGGTGATTGATTGTCTGGTGAGTGTGATTGGTGGGTGGGTGAGTAGGTGAGTGTGATGGTGGGTGGGTGAGTAGGTGAGTGTGATTGTCTGGTGAGTGTGATTGGTGGGTGGGTGAGTAGGTGAGTGTGATTGGTGGGTGGGTGAGTAGGTGAGTGTGATTGTCTGGTGAGTGTGATTGGTGGGTGGGTGAGTAGGTGAGTGTGATTGGTGGGTGGGTGAGTAGGTGAGTGATTGTCTGGTGAGTGTGATTGGTGGGTGGGTGAGTAGGTGAGTGTGATTGGTGGGTGGGTGAGTAGGTGAGTGTGATTGGTGGGTGGGTGAGTAGGTGAGTGATTGTCTGGTGAGTATGATTGGTGGGTGGAAGAGTAGGTGAGTGTGATGGTGGGTGGGTGGGTGAGTAGCTGAGTGTGATTGGTGGGTGGGTGAGTAGGTGAGTGTGATTGGTGGGTGGGTGAGTAGGTGAGTGTGATTGGTGGGTGGGTGAGTAGGTGAGTGTGATTGGTGAGTAGGTGAGTGTGATCATCTGGTGGGTGAGTAGGTGAGTTGCCACCTTTTACACAAAAAAAATACGAGACATTTATTATGCAAAAACCATCATGCACAGAGGCTGTTATCTGTACACGTATCTGTACACGTCCGTACACGTGTCTGTGTGCCGTCTGTGCACGTGTCCGTACACGTGCCCGTGTGTTGTACACGCGTTCGAGGGGGGCACCACTCTATCCCATAGAAGATGGAACAGATTGAGATTCGTCCACACTTTCGAGCCGTGGCACGGCTCCTCCTCGTCATCGCTTGCCCACGGGAGGGGATTTTCGCAACATCTGCGTGTTGATCCACCAACCCTGGCTGCTGCTGCTGCTGCCACTGCCACAGGGGTAGCCGCTACCACCAGAGAGTTCAGCTTGGGGCTGAGGGTGGTCACGTGCTGCCCTGCAATGCACGGTCACGTGCTGCCCTCTGGTGGACACGCGCGCTTTCACATGCGCTCCTGCGGCCGTCTGGAACGCTCTTCTTCCGATATGACTAAGCCACTGGAGCTATGCACTTTAATATCGTAGAGACTGAAAAACTCGTTGCTTCAGGACTGCTCTTTGCCGTTAGGTTGTTGTCCTACCCCCCCCCCGGAACCTCCGATTGGCACGGTCGGGTGATAACTTGAAAGCATTTAGCGCGGGGCCCTTGAAAGCGCGGGGCACCGCAGCTGCTTGTGCTGCTAGGATAAGGGGCCGTCCATAAATGACGTCACGCGATTTTGGACGATTTCCCCCCCCCCCCTCGTCACACGGCGTCACAAAAAGTCAGACCGCCCCCTGAAATGACGTCACAAAGCTCTGCCCCCCCCCCCCCCTCAAAACCATATTTCAATTTTGAATATAAAACATGCTTCAAATCGCTTTAAACTATTGTCATTGTAGTGCGTATTTAATGTGGCGCTGCACTCTGATGTTGTAGGAGAAAGTCTATTTAATAAAGTAGAATGTGTTGTCTATATTTATTTAAAGTTGCGCATTTTGATGTGACGTCACATTTCTCACCCCCCCCCCCTCCTCAACACATCGTCACAAATGTCTGACCCCCCCCCCCCCCCAGGTGCGTGACGTCATTTATGGACGACCCCTAATCCGGGACTGGGCCCTGGCACAAGCACTTCGCGACTCCTCGTCTAAACTCTACCCCCCGGGGGTTTAATCTCGACTGGGCCAGACCATACCCCTCCAGGGCAGAACATGCCCCATGTGAAAGTTCAAACGAACTTCAATCGATATCTAAATAAGTATGACCAGTAAAAACAAAGTTTTTCACTAAATCCTTTATATGCGTGGCGGCTAGTCCTCCTCGTCCTCTGGCTTGAGATGGCTGCCACCTATGGGTCAGATGATTGCATTGCACCATTAAGCAATTGGTAATTAAATATAATATTTTTGTCCTAAAAAGTGTAAAATTTTGGGGGAAAAATTTCACGAACATTGTCACGCACAACGAGTCTGTGTGGAAAATGTCAGCTCGATTGGATCACGGGAAGTGGGTTAAAAAACGACCGAAAGATTTGCACGGTCCTAAGCAAGCAAGCGAACTTAACACTGTATAAAGGATTTAAAAAGCGTATAAATGGAAGTAAAAATCTCAATGGAAGCATTTTTAGGGTTAGGGATATGGTTAAGGTTATTATTATTAAAGTATTTCTGGTTGAAGCAATCAAAGTCTGTGTGTTTACAGTTTTAAATAAAATGTTGGACATTTTTTAGTAATTTATGTGTATATCGCTCAACACTATTACTATCATGGGGGTATGATTTGGCCTAGAGGGGCATACATTGGTCTAGGCCATAATATACCCGGGTAATCTAGGATGCCGCTGTGAACCCTTTGGAAGGAGATGCCCTCGTATCGCCCTGTGTGTTGCAACCTATTGCCCTGGGAGGCAGATTTGTTTGTTTACCCAGTGTCAAAACCCACCGCAGGTTCCAGCCCAGACACGGTGGCAGCTGCTGCGGACGCGACAACACCCACGCGTGTGTGGTTGTGATCAACTGTTGTGCAGGGCAGAGACTCGCCTGAACCTACGCACGCTATGGAGCCCTTGATCTTGCACGGTATCCATTCCGCAGACTGCACCACCACCCCTGCACACCTCGCGGTTCGATTACCAACCAGTCTAGGGCCCACCCTCACCGCTGTAATGCCCGTGCGTGTTTCGAGGCAGGGTGTGCGGTAGGGCCAGTTGAAGTGGGCTCCACGGACGCATGCCACGTTGGGCCGTTTCACGTGGTCACATTTCTCATCTCGCGTGGGAGAAGTAAAAGAAATAGGATTCGATGCATGTTGAAAATCCGTGCAGTTCGATCGGAGCCCCCCCACTCATCAGCTCCTCGCAATCATGTCTCTTTATTAGTGGCCACACGCGCAGTCGTTTCAAGTATCACCTCCCGAGCTCATGAGACCCCGAGAGCACCCCAGGTCCCGCTTTTACAAGATCCAGAAGCCGGGACACCATTTACCCAGATGCCCTGTTTGCAGGGACCCACAGATACCTGGTCGCACAGGAGCCCCATAAATCCAGCCCCCCTCCCCTCCTTTGAGGACAACAGGTCCCCTGTGAAATGGGGATCCAGGACCCCAGATGCCACTGTAAAACAGGGACCCTGCACCCGCCGATCTCTGAAACAGAGATCCTTTTAGGGGATCCTTGTAGGGGACCAGGGTCCCCTTGTACAGGAGACCCCGGGGCACCCTAGAGACTCACATTCCCCAATTAACCCCCTTGTTTACACGCCTGCACCCCACCGCGCAGACCCCTAATCCCAGTGGGATCTTCCAACCCTGAGCCCCCTAAAAAGTGGTCATTCTCAGATACTGTAAACATGGAACAACGGGGGAGGAGGGGGCACCAACTCTACCCCCCTCCCCCCCAAACGATTAAAAACCTCCACAAGTGGGATGAGGCTGTCAAGCCGGATCCACACCGCAGCGAGTCCGTTCCGCAAGCAAACCACCCCCCGGCTACGGATATCGAATCGCCCAACTCCGTCGCCGGCATCCGCTTTTGTCCGCGCCAGGGCGAGTGGACATGCGACGAGGACTTTAAAAACGGCCGCACGGACTCGGGGTCCTCACGACCAAATCGCGGACTCGCGAACCTGCAGCAGCTTTCGTCGCGACGCAAAAGTTTCAGTCGGTCTCCGCCGCGAGCAACAGCGTTGCGCAGAGAGGTCCGCACGTAGCGTTGGTACCACATCCGAGCGATCCCAGCTGTGCGCAACTCGGTTCCACGCAACCGAATCCCTTGCGCGGACACGTCTGTGCAACTCGGTTGCTCGCAGCAGAGGACCGACCGCGCTTTCCGTAGCGACGCGGGCGGCAACATTCACGAGGCGCGATTGGTCAGCTGCTTGGATCCCGTCGCGCAACTACTCACCCCAGACGTGGACAAAGCGGCTGCAGACCACGATCGATGATCTGCGCGAGTTTCAGGAGCGGTTTGGTTTCCTTTTAGCCCTGCTCCCTCCCTCCCGATACGTTCCATTCATTGGCTACCACATTCTGATAAGCTCCCCCCCCCCCCCAACTTGTATTTAAGGGCTTGCATCTCGAATCCTTGCCTCACTTGATGCAGCAAATCTGGCTGTGACGGTCCCACCTGATGACGGAGACTTGTGTTGCCTCCGAAACGTCGTGATTTTATTGTTTTATTTTCATTAATTTTAATTTCATTTTTTACCTACGTGACTTTACCGAAAGAACTAAGAGTGTTTCGCGCAGCTGTTCGCTGGGGTGTGGAGCGGGCGGACAGCAGAGCGTGCAGCCCGGGCGAGCCAGCGCAGGGATCTGGCAGCAGGATGCGATGGCGAGACGTGGCGAGGAGTGGCGGGACGCGGTTAGTGGAGGCATCACGAGCACCGTGATCATTTTAATAACTTAAAAACCGGACCGGGTCCCCCGACCAGAGGAGCTGCCTCTGAATTGGGGGCCACACACGAGGAGATGGGCAGTGCTGCATACTCTGGGGGGACAGACCCATCATCCCCACCTTCCTCCACCATAAAATTTCTATTGGTCCCAGACCCCGAATCCCTGGACCTCTCGAACCCCAAACCCGTGTTCGACCCCACGCAGCTCCACGCGTTGGGGGATCGATGGTGACAAGGGCTGTGGGTGGGGTGGTATGGGAGTGGTCGCAACAGTGGTTGTAACAGTAGTGGCTGCGTGTGTGGTTGTGGTGGTAGTGGTGGCCATGGTAGTGGCTGCAAGTGTGGTTGTTGTGGTTGTCAGTGGTGGTTGCGTTTGTAGCGAGTGTGGGGTGTAGCGGTTGTGGTGGACCCTCGGGGTCAGAGGTCACGGTGATTGTGGTCTTGTATCTTCTCCTGATCACTCTCACCCACCTCCTCCTCATCTGCAAACAACAACAACGTCGTCGTCAACACCAAGGTATGCAACACCAATGCACAACATCCACGACACGAACGAGACCACGAAACCCTGGTTTGCCGAGAGAGATTGTGACCCACAAACAAATCAGAAATAATCCCCGAATCATCACCTTGGTCGCGAAAACTTACACGAGTTAAAGTAAGATCATGAGCATTACCACATCAACAACACTATTTAAACTAAACTATTTTTGTTATTTTACGAGAGCTTTTTTTCCAGAAGCCACCTGGCCACAAATGATAGCTCAACGAAGTGGCTTATCATATGGAAATGTACAACAGCCAAATAATCGAAACGCATGATTCTAAATGCAAAGAAAAACCGGAAGACCCGGAGCAAAATCCACGCGACCACGGGGAGAACATGCAAACTCCAAATATACAGACGTCAGGAACAGACTCAAACTCACAACCTCCAGTATACCAGGCGAGGTGGTTAACATCTCTACATCGTGGCGCTCAATAACAATAAATCAAACCCAACAACATCTGCAACATTAACAACAAGATCGCAACGATCAAGAACAACAATCAACAACAACAGCCGCACTCCAGGGAGGCACGGAAGGCCCCGGAGAGGAGCGACCGCACGGCACCTTGTGGGGCTGCATAACTCCTGGCGTGAAAAACCGCCACTCAATTCCATTCGTCGTACGATGCGACGTCACTCAAAATCGAATTTGCCGTTCAGGTTTACTCCGAAAGCAATGGTGGCAAAATAAAATCAAAATTGCTCTTCTCACCGACGCATGCATCCGTGCATTCACGCTCAAGATCCGAGGGGGGGGGGGGGGGGGAGGGGGTGGGCCTGGGTGAAGAAGATGCTCTTAAGATGTTGCAACTCCGATGGACTAGCCATCTTTTTGGTTCTTTCGGTAAAGTCACGGAGAAGGGAAATAATAAAATAATAAAAATAAAACAATAAAATACAATTCTCACGACGTTTCGGCCACAAAGCAAGCAGCCGTCCTCAGGTGAAGAACAGGTCTCTCTTCCCGACAGACCTGTTCTTCACCTGAGGACGGCTGCTTGCGTTGTGGCCGAAACGTCGTGAGAATTATTTTATTATGTTTTATTTTTATTATTTCCCTTCTACGTGACTTTACCGAAAGAACCAAGAAGATGAATCCCTGCAGTCACGAAAGCTTTAAATTGGGACTAGCCATCATCGCAAGATTTCTCGCGACCATTTGTCGCAACGACCTTGCTTACTCGGAGTTAAGTCAAGTCTTGAACGGGCCGTCGATTCTCACGTGTTGCAAGTCGTTCTCTAATCTGGCCCCCGGTTCCATTGGCACCGTAGTGGCAATGATCGTGTCGATGGCAGCGATGGCAGTGACGGTTGTGGTGACACGTGCTCGCTAACAGCACTTTTCCCAGCAGTCTGCTAAGGCTAAACGGGGGATCTTTGTCTTTAGCGACAGGTAAGAACCCCATCACTGCCATCAAAGTAACAGTGCAGCTCTGCGTGTTTTTGATAGAGGCGCCCTGCTGCACGCCGGGGCGTCTCACAGCACCCGACACGCGATAAGCCCCTTACACCTCACGTCACATTTCATAGGGCACCCCCAGTGCCAGCCGTCCCTGTGCGTAGCACCTGGCCCACAAGGCATTAGTCTGCTGCCAATAGGCAACGATTGCTGCGGTGTGATCCCTAATCGTTGTTTTTGCAGAATATTTTTTTTTATTTAGACCCCGACTCCGGCACATAAGGGACCTCCCCACTTGCGAACGACATCACGGGATCTTTAAAGTCCACTGCAAGTTAAGCAGACGGCGGAGTAATTATAGTTATTACTGTAAAGACCACTACCACCACAGTATTAACCAGGGCTGCCAGCCAGATTGAACTGCGAACCTCTGTGACAAGCGGCACCACAAACACCAGCAACACGGTTAGTCAAGCCACCCGCTTTAAAACAGCGGCAACGCCACACTCACTCCTACGGTCCATGCATGCACACCACATGCGTGTGTACGGGGAGGGAGGTGGGGAATTACTGGCCATTCTCTAAGCTCAACACATGCCCCTCCCTTGCCCTGCACTTCACTGACCTTAACAGAATGATCCGGGCCACTCGACGGCAATGGGAGACACGCACACGTGTTATGTACACACACAAAAACATGCGTTACACACACACACACACAGCGAACTACAATCACATGAGTGCCACACGTCACGTACACACAATGTTACACACACACTCGTGTGGAGAGTAAGCGCGTTTAGACGCGCTTACTATTTGGATCTCGTTCAGCCAACTCTTCTCCAGCCCCGGTTCAAACATTTCACTGGACATCTGTGAAAGAGCTTTATAGCGCATCGCATTCCTCCAGTATATTCTGAAAATTTTATTTCACTACCGAGTGAAGTTTTTAAACCCGAGTGGACTCAAGCCCAGGGATTGATCTACTCAGGGTGTCACGGTAAAATTCTCCAACGATGCACGACAAACTTGACACGAGGGGGCGATCATGGCGATATCAGTCTGCCGCATATTTTTAAACCGCGAGTCAGGGGTTGCCTTGCCGGTGCCGGAAGCTTTTCCGCACACGTGGCAGGGATGAAGATTTCGTACTCGACGAGTTCTTTCACCCGCGGTTTTGCTCGCCACAAGCGGACGCAAGCCTTCCCCCGATCGCTCGCCTCGCACCGCACACGGCGCCGAGGTCGGGCACGCCGTCAGTGGCACAAACACGGATTCGATAAATCAACTAGATTAGGAAGGTTGCGCGGCCACCACGCGGCCCACGACTCCGGAACGCGCCTTAAAAAGCACCGCATGGGTAAATTGCACTGCATGGTTACATTGCACCACATGGTTCAATTGCAAAGGCGCGGCCCAGCAATGGCGCACGCTCACGCCACTGCTGTCGGAAGGGCCCCCACGAGATCCAACTCGGTCTGGAGTACCAGGCCTACTCTTTCACGCTGACCAGACGTCTTGGAAGAGGTGGGCTTGCCCAGACTTTAGCCCACCAACACACGTGACCTGCCACTAGACTAACTGCGGTGGAAAGCGGAAAGTAGGGGAGGGTGGATTTAATAAATTTGCCCCACCGTTTCAACGGCCATGCCAGGAGATGGAGCCGAATCGGCAACGCGTGGATTTCAAGTCCAGCGTGCGGACCATGACATCGGTGATGGCGGTGGACCTCCTGTGGCCCCGGGGGCGTACCACACACCGTAGGAGCCACACCGCACCTCATCTAACGAGCAACACCCAGCATCACAACGGTGATGGTGCAGGCTGGCAAACCGTGCACTTCAAAACAAAGACTTGTCAACAAACAGTACTCAACCCTGGTGCAAAAACCATCAACAGTTCCTGAAGAACTGCATGTCCATCTCTGCACCACTGCGGCCCGTCAGTCGGTCACATTTCCTCAAATGTATTTTGATGGTGAACGCAAGGCAGTTTCGCTTTAGGCACAGGCGATGTTTTTTTTTGCACAATTCACAAGGGCCGAGTGCTGTTTGTACACGCGCGTGCGTGTTGTTTGAACCCCTGGGAGCCGAGGCGCACTCAGGCATGGGTGACGCACGCGGGCACGGGCGACACGGTGACACGAACTTTATTGATCCATGAGCACCGACTACAAGATTCAGTGATTCAAACCGGAGGTAGGGGTCAGAGGGGGCAGGTATAGTGTACACATGTGTATGGGTAGACATGCGTTATCTGCGTGTGCGAGTGTGTGCGCGCGAGTATGTGTGCGCGCAGTTAGGCACGTGTACATGCGTGTGTGCAAGTGTTAGGTATGTGTACACGCGTGCGTGTGTGTGCGCGAGTGTTAGACGTGTGTGTGTGTGTTAGGCATGTGTACACGCATGTGTGTGTGTGAAAGAGTAAGGGTTGACAGGAGTATCAGGGCAATGACTGCAGTCGTTAGAAATCACTTCGATATTCCACCGGGCGAGCCAGACCCGGCTTAGCCCGGCGCTGGGCTAGGGTGAGCGGTCAGCACCCGGGGCTAGACCCAGCCCATAGCTGTAGCCCGGTTTGCCATCAACGTTATAACAGAAGCTTCCTTATGTGGTGTGAATCGTGGCTTAGACCCCCCTGTGGTTAGAGTCGAGCAATACCATAAATTATTATTATTAAATTAAATATTTACCCAGGCAGGCCTCACCGAGTCTCAAGTCTCTTTCACCAGGTGGGTCCTGGCAAGTTTTTTTTCAGGGGCACAGGGTTTAAAAATGAGGACTACTCTAACGGTAGGCGATGACCAAAACGCACCTGTTGCCAAGCCGACCTTGGTCAGTGCCAAATAACATTGCCAATGGCCAGTAACGAAACTGGACAAATTATCTGGCGATGCTGCTGTTGTGCCGCATTGGTGCAGACGCAAATGATATGAAAATCACCCAAAAACACGTTCCGTGTCTAGAATTCTGTGGCCTTAAAAAGGTGGGGGGAGGGTGGAGAGAAAACCACCAAGAGGCGACGTTCTGGCCACTGTTCAGTTGTTTTTGGCTGGCCATCGAACAAAGACGGTTACTGCTTTCAAATGCTCTTCTGCGGCCGTCTGGAATGTTGTTCCTTCCGATATTAGGAAGCCACTGGAGCTATGCACTTTTCAAACTAGATTGAAAAACTAATTTCCTTAAAACTGCTTTTTATGTTTAGTTTGTTGTCCTTCCCCCGCACCTCCGATTAGCATGGTTGAATACATACGGTGCAAAAGAAATTTCAAAATACATACACACGTGCAATCAATAGGAGCCAAGACAGCGCCCGTTGCCTTACATCGACCCTTTAAGGCCACAGCGTCACAAACGCAGGCGTTTAATTTTTTTCGCAATGACATCCGGGCCCGTCCGTGACGACAGCAACTTTTGCTGCGACTGCTGCCCCCAGTCTGAAACTCCCCCTCTTCCCCACAGCTGCCCATGCTGCTGCCCCCCCCCCCCCCCCAACATCCCCGTCCGAACCCAGGCCCAGGACCTTCTCCTCCGCCGCTACGAGTGACCGCCGATTCGCCACGACATCGACACCAACCGTCGATGCCACCAACTTGGTGCTGCACACGTCACACCGTGTACGGCAGGCCCCAGCCGCAGCAGCCGTGTGAGATGTGCAATACTAATCGAGGGACTGTGTGGTGCCGTCTTGGTGTGGTCTGGGCGGGGCGGCTGGTGGGGGACTGAATTCGTTGTTTTGGATGCCTTGCCCAAGCTTGCAATTCGTGTTGAAAAATCGGCAAGGAACTTATGCAATTTGCACTAATATCCAGGACTTGATGTATATTTATTTATCGTGACTCGCTTACCTTTCATCTATTTCACACTTCTGTAGTTTAAAGTTCTTTGTTATAACTTGCCGACCCGCCCCTGCAAATCTGTCAACAACTTCCTAGCTCGTCGGCTTCCTGAAGTCTAAATCGAGATTCGGCTTCCGATTCCGAGATGCTGTGTAATCCACAAGGTATATGCGATGCTATGCTACCCCCCCCCCCCCCCCCGCTGCTCCCCGTGTACAAGAACACTCCACAGAGCTCTAGGGGCAGGGTTACGCGCTCCTTAAAATAGGCCCTGGTTTAGCGTTCGCTCCTCGTGGGAGCGGCGTATGAAAACCCCTGCTGGAAGGAAGCGCAGAAAAGTTTTCAACCAGTGCACACCGTCGGCAACGGCACATCGGGTTGACGGTTGTCGTTGTGACTCTCCTAGTCGACTGTTGCTGTGGCTCAAAGAACGTGTGCGACTGTTGTTGTGGTTGCCACGGTCGACTGTTGTGGTTGCCACTCAGTCGACTGTTGCGGTGATTGCCACTCGGTCGCGTGTTGTGGTTGAGACCCGGGCACTTGTTGTTGTGGATGCCACCCCGGTTGCCTGTTGTTGTGGTTGAGACCCGGATGACTGTTGTTGTAGATGCCACCCGGGCGACTGTTGTGGATGCAACCCGGGCGACTGTTGTGGTTGAGCGACCCGGTTGCCTGTTGTGGTTAACACCCGGTCGCTGTCCGTGTGACATCTGTCAGGTCGGGTGCCCCCCACCCACAGCATCCACACCGCCACCCCCACGACCCCTTTGGCAGCGGCACTCGGCCCCCTCGCCGTTACTGCAGGCGGCTCCAGTGGGCCTCCCATTACCTCTGCGTCTACTGCTCTGAGGTTTGAGGGGAGTAGGCCCCTCCCCATTATATCATTCGGCGGCAGTCACTCCCATTATTGTTGACGGCAGTGACCGCCCATTATCACGTGATCCCCATGAAGCGGTCGGGTCCCCCATAAGCGGCGGCGTTGCCATGGCTTCTTCTTTGCCGAGCACCCCACCGACGTTGACGATCGATCCGCCCCCATTATCCCAGGTGGCAACAGTGGGGCAACCCCCTCATCCCCCACCCCCCCGCCCCCCACCCCCCCCCTCCCACCGCGTCTACTGCTTGACGGTGAGCATATCGTCCAGCAGGCGGTCCCCGCGCTCCGAGAGCCAGTAGCCGGCGGTGGCGGCGGCAGCCCCGATGAACAGTGAGGTGTAGACCATGTCGCCCTTGGCGGCGAGAGTGGCGAGCGCGCACAGCACCACGCCCACCGCCATCTGCCGCAGCACCACCAGCTCGTCCTCGGAGATCTCGTCAAAGAGGCCCTGCTCGCCTGCACCGCCCGCCGCCCATCCACCGTCACCGTGGCTTCCGTTGCTGCGCCGCCCCGCGCCGGTTGCCCGACCGTGCATTTTTGCTCTTCCCCGTCATCACGTGACCCACGTGAACACAGCTGACCACGTGGTCATATGAACTTACGGTCACCTGACCCTGTTGTCACGCAACCCCGTCGCCCTCTTTTTGTCATCGTCCGTCGCCTGATACCGTCATCAGCTGACCCCCGTGGTCACATGACACCGCGATCTCGTGGCAGTCATCGCTCGATCCTGCCGTCACTTGACCACGTGGTCATCCGAGTGGACAGTCGTCACGTCATCAAAAGACGCTGCTGCCGATACCTGACCATCTCATCCGTACACTCTACAAACTGCTACATCGATTGCTATGAGCCTCACACTGCTAACCAACACCAATGCCCCATACTACAACACAAATGCCTAGTGGGGAAACCACGGCGACCGTGTGTGATGCTGACCACATCACCCCCCGTTTGCCATGCCCGCTAACAGCACTTGCCTCAACAGCCGAAGTCGGCTATGTGGGGATCTTTGTCTGTTGTGTCAAGGACCGTGCCAGTGGGAGCACAGGTGATTCAACTGCCAGCTACCCAAGTCGGTTAACCCATCATAAGGCCTGGGCCTATACGATGACCACCTGCTTGTGAACCTTCCACACTTCACACAATAGCCTCAAAGTGCACCTAGTCTGGCACAAGCGCTGTGAAGTCACGTCAGTGTTGAATGGTGGTTGTTGTCGTTAGGAAAGGGGCGTTGGACACACGCTCACGCGCTTCCACAATCGCCACGACAGCCATGCTCAACGGGAAGATGCGTGCACCTCGCCACCATCTCATTACAATGCTTAAATGAGGACGGATACAGTCAAGGGATCTCCACGGGTACCTCTTACACCCAGGACCCACGATCACTAGAAGATGATCGGCACATGCTCTACCCTCGCTCGCATTCCCAGCTCGCTCACCCGCACACACGCCCGTTCACACTCGTTCCCCTGCCAACACACCCCCTTGCTCCCTCTGCACGCACAGGCAGACACGTGTGCACTACGCCACCTGCTCTCTCGCTCAGCAGGCGACACTGTACCTGGAGGCTTGACGAGCTTGCAGGCCCCGGCGCGGTCGTGGAAGCCAGGCCCACACTCGCAGCGGTAGCCGCCCTCGGTGTTCACGCACACCTCGTTCTCGCGCACGCACTGCGTGGCGAGGCCCTCCTCGCACTCGTTCACATCTACACACATGGGTTCATTGAACACACGTAGGTTCATCACACACTCGTCGTACATGTTCAGTACACGAACACATGGTCATTACACACAAATTTACTGGTCACACAGAAACGCACACAAACATTGACACCGTTGTTGTTGTTCCACTAACTCAAGGTGTTGTGTTTATTGTTTGTGTGGTAGATGTTGTTTCACCAACACCCTGGTCTCTTGGGGTGAGAGAGAGCGAGCGGATACAGGAGCAGCTACTCACCCACACAGACGCCGTCGCGCTCCGTGTATCCACGCAGACACTTGTGGCAGCTGTCAGGGCCCGCGGCCTTGCAGCCCTCGCACGCCGGGTCACACACTGTGATGTGGGGGGGAGGGGGGTGAGGTAGAGGCAGAGGTGGCAAACGGGTTTTGATTCCTTACCCATACCCGGCCGCACCAGGGTCGCAAATGGGTACCCGTACCTGTTCCCTACCCGTACCCGTACCCTACCCGAAATGAGTGACAAACGGTTACTCACCGGTGACTCACGGCCTACCCGTACCCGGCCGCACCAGGGTTGCAAACGGCTACCCGTACCCGTACCCGGCCGGGTACAGGTAGCCGGGTATCTGGTAGGGTACGGGTATCGGGTACCCGTTTGCGACCTCTGGGTAGAGGTGATCGTTACCACGGTCCAGCACCGCGGGTCGTTACGTGGAAGTGGCGGTGGTCGCCGTGGCGTTACCTTTGCACACGTAGGAGCCCTCGGTGTTGGAGCAGAACTGGGTTCCATGGCAGGGGGTCGGCTCGCTCGCACACTCGTCCACGTCTGCGTAGACGGACACACACACCGACACACGATCAGTTGACTGGTTGCTCACAGTTGTGTAAATCGCTTGCTACCAGCAAAGATGGACTCTGTTCAAGCGTTGATCTTGATGGGGGGGGGGGGGGGGGGGGGTAAGGGGCGTGGGTGGAGCTCAATCAAAAAGGGGCAGCGCTCTGCTATGAAGGGTGTGGCCAGAAGCTTTAGCAACTCCTAGACACAAGCGTGTCATGCAACTGCTCGCTCAGATGTGGACAAAGCAGTTGGAGACGACGACTAATCTGCGCGATTTCATTGCGCAAGGGATCGCGCGCAGGTACGGCACCGACAACACAAAAATCGCACACGACACAAAGTCAGAGTTACACACGACAAGACAGGACGCGAAGAGCACAATCGGGATGACACTGGAGAAGACAGAGCCACAACAAAGTCAAACACCGCGACGGCCGCACGCGTGCGAGATAAGCTGGCAGTGGAAATCCGGCACACGGGCTCACCGACGCAGCCGCCCTCCTCGTCCTGCTTGGCGTAGCCGGGCCGGCAGTCCCCGCACTCCGTGTGCTGTGGTCCGCTGCAGGTTTTGCAGGCCGAGTGGCATGCTGTACCCCACCCCCCCACCACCCAACAGTAACAGTACACACACACACAACAGCGCTCATCAGTGGCACAACGATGATGTCGACAATGGGGACTTCAATGCGGAGAGAAGACGCAGGTAGGCACAGTGGGTGGGCGAGTGAGTGGGTGGGTGGGGGTCAGAGAGTGAGCGAGTGGAGGTGAGCGGGTACCGGAGCACAGCGCGTGCGTGTCGTTGTGCTGGGCCAAGTAGAAGCCCTCCTCCTCGCACTCGAGGCACAGCGAGCCCACGTAGCCCGGGTGGCAGACGCACAGCCCCGTGCCGCGCCGCGTCCCATCGCCGTCACACCGCCCGTTCCCCGCGCACGGCCGCGTCGCTTCGCCCTGGCACTCTGGGGGGGGAGGGGCACAGGGGAATGGGGGGGGGGCACATATGTACAGGTGGCACTGAGAGACAGGGGGACGTGGGTTGATAGCATTGAGAGCGGTAGGAAGTGGTGGTATGGTTGAGAGTAGTGGTGGTGTGGTTGGGTAGCATTATTGTGGTGTGGAGGGGCCGGCACCCACGGTTGCAGTCGGGCCCGAAGGATCCGGCCGGGCAGCAGACCTTGGCCATCTCCACGCAGAACCAGCTGTAAAGGTCAGGGTGGGCACGCTGCCTGCACTCACAACCAGCACACAACCAGCACACAACCAACACACAACCCAATAAACAATCAACACATAACCAATATACAACCGCCGCACCGCTCACAACCGGAACGCCGTGCACAACCGGAGTGATGATTACAACGGGCGATGGGCTATAGGTGTGAGGTGAGGGCTGTCGGTGATACGTTAGGTTAGAGATTGCAGGCGAGGGTCAAGGTGCGCTGTACTAGCAACGAATGGCATGTTCCGTTTACGTGACAAACCTTACTAATTGGCCGTGTCGGGTGGTGGCGGATTTAACGACACATTTATATTTACGCGATTTAACCCCAAAAAAAACTGCATTATGGACTACATTGGTCACGAAAGCCTACGTGTTCAACTGGTTAAGGGGTGGGGGCAGGGTTGTGGGTGAAGGGGTCGTACTTGTGGAACCACCACTTCTCGAGGTGCTCCTCGTGCTGCTCCAGCATGGCGTGGCACGCGTAGGCGGTCTTGTCGCACAGCGACTCCAGGATCTCCACCAGGCGCGTCTCGCTGCCACCGCGTCACACCACGTCACGCCATTATGCCACGACGTCACGCAACATCACCACTCTCAACCCGCACATCGCACGCACGCCGTTCTCACACTGCACACCATTGTCCAGAATGATTCAGGTCACCCCACACCCCACTTCCCTTATTTATCCAGGGCTCCATTTCAAATGTCTCCATTGGGAAAGCACTGCACAACCACATGCAAATTAGGCCACACAACTCAGAGAGATGGCTATAGATTGGAGAGGGGCCTCCATCCAGCGGTGGATTGATCGTGGCTGATGATGGTGATGAAAGTGGGGGGGGGGCGGTAAGAGGCATGGCTATCGATTGGCCGGTGATGTCGGATCAGCAGTTTTGTTCATACAGCTCTGGGGAATGATGGGAGCTGACGACTTACCAAGTCTCATCTTATACGCACGCGCTCATTCATTATTTATCGTAGCCTACAGCCAACACACACACCCATGCATGTTATATTTTACCAGCTGAGCAAACAGTGAAAAGCTCATGTCTCGCAAGGGAGACCTGAGCATATCGGAAAAGGTACAGCCCTGCCATTTCTTACACGCCACAACTGGTGGAAAGGCCTCCTCCACTAGATTACAGCACGAGAAGGTGTTTGGCCTAGTCGTTCACGCTGACCGGACGCGTTGGAAGAGGTGGAGGGTTGGGGGGGCGTACCCACACTGCTCGACTTGTCGAGCGACTGTGGGGAACCCATTAACGCACTTGAGTGGAGGTGCATTACAGCAATAACAACCGGCAATGCTTTCCAATGCAGGAGAGAGGCGCGCCTCAATCCCTGAAGAATGGGGGTCCGGACCGCCCCTCGCTCAACGGAGGTTGGCTACTCGGTGGCACGGAGCTCTGCTCACCTCTGCTCGTACTTAGCCACGCGCTCCGCCTCCCATGCCGTGTTCCCTCCTCCAAAGTTCTTCTTGGCAGTGTTCTCTATGCCCTGCCAGGGTTGGGGGGGGGGATACACATGGCACCATCGATTACCGAGCTCTGGTGGCGGACGTGGGTGGGGTCTATCTGTAAACCATAAAAATAAAGCAATAACAATCATAATGATCGAGTACGTTTGAAATTGGCGCTATTCTTATAGCGCAAGGCACTGCTGTGTTTCGCAAAGACAAGCTGCAGGAGTTCTTCAAGTAGGGGTGATGTTGGTCTGCTGTGCACGCTCCCAATGGAGCCACTTCCAGGTAATTTCTCAAATTTGGAACGTGACGTCAAATGACGTCAGGGCATCCTTTAGTGTCCGTCCAACACGAAGCAGACTGCGTGTCGTATTTTCATGGTTAATACGCACACCACCACCGCAGCATTAACCAGGGGGGGGCCTAGCACATACCAACCACGAACCTCCGCACGGCTGCAGCTGGACCACCGTGCCACTGCCTCAGTTAAGTCTCCATTAGCCGTGGACGGGCAGACTGTCCAGGTCGCACATTTAGCCATGCTTGCGCAAAAACAAATGTAACAGCTTTACACGCGCACCAATTTCTATTATTAGCGGCTCCTCACCCATGTTTTCAAGTGCAGCGAGTCGATGGTCTCGATTCTAGATTTGAAGCTTTTGTGACTGCAAGGATTCATACTCTTAGGTTTTTTCGGTAAAGTCACGTAGGTAAAAATAAATCATAACAAATAAATAAAAATAATAGAAATAAAATAATAAATCACGACGTTTCGGAGGCAACACAAGTCTCCGTCAGCAGGTGGGACCGTCACAGCTGAATTTACTGACCCAGTGAACAACTAAGCCCCGTGGGTCAGACTAATACCTGTGTCTGGTTGACTAGCAGTAGGTTAGGATGAAGCTCAGTCAGAGGCTACTAGAAGTGGCTGGTTGGTTGGGTGTAAGGTTACAGTTAGTGAAAAGGTGAGCATCCAAGTGTGCTCCCTCCTAAACTCCTCTCTGCCTCCCCTCAAATGTATGCATAGATAACTTGTTTTGCACCATACGTAGCTAACCGCGCTAATCGGAGATTCGGGGCAAGGACAAACAAACAAACTAAATGCAAAAAGCAGTTCACACAAAAATCTCAACCAAAAGCACCCTTTTGTTGGTTTGAAGCAGCGTTTTCATTCGCGGAGGCCACGCTCCCACCTTCTTGAAGTTCTCCACGATTCCCCGGCACATGGAGCAGGGTTCGTCACCGTGAGAGGCGACAACCTGCCGGCCCACCACCATCAGGGCCGCGATGAGCAGACACAGCTGGGCACAGCGCGCCATCCCCAGTGTCCACCGCACAGCGTCACACTCTGCAAGCCCCGCTGCTCCCCCGATGATCACTCCTCAGTGTCCACTCTCCAGAGGCCACTCTCCAACATTCACTCGTCAGTGTTCGACTCCCAACTCCGCTCCGCAATGTCCACTCTCTCCAACCTTCGCGCAAGTGCCCCCGCGCTCTCCAAACCTCTGCTCAGGTGTGTCCCTTGCAAGTCCTGGCCAGTGTCTCGTCAAAGCACAGACGGAGGGCTTTGCCGGCAGAGGGCGAGTTCACCTACGCACGGGAGTCAGAAAATTGAAATCGTGTTTCCCGTAATGAACTTTTAACGGCAACACAATCGTAACATCAGCCAACGACGGTGTCGTTAGGTGTGAAAGTTACCGAATGCTGGGCTCCTGCCACCACGCAGCACCGACTACTCCGCGTCGCCAAGTCGAGCAAGCGTCAGACAAACCTGTCAACACCTTATCAGTGCTGCCTACCTCATTAGAGACCAATTCGGACCATATTGGTTCACCCCGTGCCCTTATAAATCTCAACATTAGTCCTACAAAGTCCCATCACAAGAGAGAAACACAAACAAATAGACAAAAACATGTTTTGCCCGTATTGAAACGGCTGTACGCCGTATGGACTTGAAACCCCAATTTCTCTGTACAGGAATACGGGGTTAACAGGTATGTAGTAGTGTATAGTGGTGTATAGTAGCGTATTGCATAGTAGCAAACCTGTCAACCCATACGGGTAAAAGGACGGCTGCTTGCGTTGTGGCCAAAACGTCGTGAGAATTTTATTAAGTTTCATTTTTATTATTTTCCTTCTGCGTGACTTTACCGAAAGAACCAAGAATATGAATCCCTGCAGTCACGAAAGCTTTAAATCGAAAGGTATGTAGTAGTGTAGCGTATCGTAGTGTAGTGCATAGTAGCAAACCTGTCAACCCATACGGGTAGTAACCCTATGGGTTGACAGGTTCGGAGTGAGACCACGCAGAGCTTCAACCACAAGCCACTCAACCAAGCCGTCAAGTCTGGGCGCAGAGTCAACGCGTGGTTGAGGTTCCAGTCGGAAAGCCACGCAGAGTCGGGAGAGGGTTTCCTGCCTTGCATTGATTTTTTGGGATGTTCGATCAACATCGTTACCGACGGCACAGAGCGACAATTAAAACAGAGGCAGTCGCATGCACGGCGTCAATTAACACGCAGTGACACAGTGACGTGTACGGTGTCAATTAACACGCAGTGACACAGTGACGTGTACAGTTTCAATTAACACGCAGTGTCAGTGACGTGTACAGTGTCAATTAACACGCAGTGTCAGTGACGTGTACAGTGTCAATTAACACGCAGTGTCAGTGACGTGTACAGTGTCAATTAACACGCAGTGACAGTGACGTGTACAGTGTCAATTAACACGTAGTGACACAGTGACGTGTATAGTGTCAATTAACACGCAGTGTCACAGTGACGTGTACAGTATCAATTAACACGCAGTGACAGTGACGTGTACAGTGTCAATTAACACGCAGTGACAGTGACGTGTACAGTGTCAATTAACACGCAGTGTCACAGTGACGTGTATAGTGTCAATTAACACGCAGTGTCACAGTGACGTGTACAGTGTCAATTAACACGCAGTGAGTCGTGTGTAGTGTCAATTAACACGCAGCGTGAGTCGCCTGTACAGTGTCAATTAACACGCAGTGTCACAGTCGCCACCACGGTGTCAATCAACAGTGTCGATCGCCTGTCCAGTGTCAATCAACGCACATCATCAATGAGGCTACGGTGCCAATTCAATTACAGTTACCTGTACAGTGAAAAGCCGAGATCCGAGTCGATCACCGCCGCCGCTTCTGATCGGCCAACGCGCCCTTAACGTCCTGCAGCAGCAGCAGCAGCAGCCAGCGGGTAGTGTTGGTGTCGCGTTGGCTTCTTTATAATCCTCGAGCGTGCGTCAAAGTGGACGAGTTTCCCCGCTCTGCTGACTCCACGTTCCAAACAGCAACAGCAGCGGTGGCAGTGGCGGTCGACTGCGCCCCCTCCCTCCACCCCCTCTCTTATAGCCGCAGCGCCGCCACCTCACCAACCAATCAGCCGCCGCCTTCTGGCGCGTGCGGCAAACGCTCGCCGCCCATTGGACGAATACGCGGGGAGGGGTGGGGACAAGGATTTCCATCCCCGACTCCGCCCCCAACGCTGCGAAACCAACCAATCGGAGGGCGCCACGCGCCCAGCCAATCGCGAGGCCACGTCTGGTTCCCTTTTTAGGTGCGCGGACGCATCAACATGAGGCCCCGCGTTGGTCGCTTGCAAGACAACGCCACCGACAACGTCAAGGTTCATGTGCCCCCACCCCCACACCCACCGAGTCGGCGAAGAGAGAATGCACCCCGATAAATCGTTTGCCCGTTGATCAATTATGATGGGATTGGGTGACGTCGTGCGGGTGCGTTGCGTGGGTTACACGTGTGTTGAACTTCTTTCGCACCGTACGTAGCCAACCGTGATAACATAGCTTGTCCAACCCATACGGCTTACCCCGTATTCTTGTACAGGGACATTGAGTTTTCAGGTCCGTACGGCGTACAGCCGTTTCAATACGGGCAAAACATTGTTTTTGTCTATGTGTCTTTCTCTCCTGCGATATGACTTTGTAGAATGAACATTGATATTTATAAGCTCTGAATTTGTCTCTAATAAGCTAGGCAGCACTGATAAGGGGTTGACAGCTATGGAGAAGGACACGTTCCGTGCCAATGCGACCCCGTGTGGCCTTACATGGAAACAATTACATAAAAAAATCGGCGACGTTTCGGGCAGTGGCCAGTAAACAGAGAAGACTCGACACTATGACACCCTGCGCTGTGCCACCCTGCACCGTGCCACACGCGTGGCTGATGTCGATGTAGAGGACATTTCTGTGATTTTACATTGAGGTAATTGCGTCAGCTCATTGTGGCAGGAGTAGCGGATTGCATCGCTGTGATGATGCCCTCTGCGTATTTGTGAATCGAGCATTGAGTCCTCAACTGTATGTTGAACTTATACTGGTAGGAATCTCCTGGTTACATCAGCCCACAGGGGATTATTGTGTCCGTCCGTCCGTCGTGAATCCAAAAAAGGGAGGGGTAGGACTGGGTGGAGAGGAGAGGGTGGGAGGGGCTGGGTGGGGGGTGGCAGGGGTGGGGCTGGGTGGGGAGGGGAGGGTGGGGAAGGGCTGGGTGGGGAGGGGCTGGTGGGAAGGGTGGGGCTGGGTGGGGAGGGGAGGGTGGGGAGGGGCTGGGTGGGGACGGGAGGGTGGAGAGGGTGGGGCTGGGTGGGGGGTGGGAGGGGTGGGGCTGGGTGGGGAGGGGCTGGTCACCCCGTGGTGCCCTTATAAAACTCAACGTTTAACCTACTCACGCCGGCTTGTGCCCGCCCTCACAGTCGGCCATATTTGCGGAATACACCACGCCGCCGTTAACCCTGGCCATTGACCGAGCAACCCAACGTTCCTACCAGCTCCCTCCGCAGGAATGTGTTTTCGCACCGCACTTTTGCAAAACTGTGCTAATCGAAGGTGCGAATCATCAAACGTACGGGTCTGCCATGGTTTGGCTTGAACCTCCCATTTCCAAAAATATCTCTCAGTGGCGTTTAGGTCGCTGTTCAAGGTGGACTTGATGTATTTTAAGGGGGCCGCTTGCGGTACCAGGGCACAGTCATCTGCATATGCAAATTTTCCACACAGCACTTTCGGGAAATGGCTCGTCGTCATAGCACACGACATTCAAATAGCTCAAGTAGCGTATCTATATATACTGTATATAAAAGGGAAATTTGTGAATATGTGTGTGTTCGAAATGTTTAGCATACTTCCCAACATGCAACAAACTTCAAATTTGGCGTGTTGGGTAGCTTCCAGACTCTACACAATGCAAAAAGTATAAAAAATATACTTTTGTATTTTGGGGGGAGAAGGGGGCGCAATAATGGATATATTTTTCACGGCAAGTGAGCGGTGACGTAACATCTGTGATGTCACCCGCATGCGGCAGCGTTACGCAGTGTGCCTGCTGACGTCACGCCCCCCCCCCCACCCTCCGCGTAGGCCGTGTACTCATCCAAGACAAGAATCCAAGTCTCGGGCGAAGCCGGGTAGTAAAGCCAGTTATATATAATTGAAGGCAAGTTTTATTATGCGAATGTGTTTAGGAATGTATAATTAATGAGCCTAAAAATGTGTCCCATTGACCTCACTGCAACAGGTCCACCCATGATGCAATGTGCCAGCAAATGTTAATATTTTTATACTGGTAGGAACCTCCTGGTTACACCAGCCCAAAGGGGATTATTGTGTCCGTCGTGCAGGGAGGGGCTGGGTGGGGAGGGAGGGGCTGGGTGGGGAGGGTGGGGTGGGGCTGGGTGAGGAGGGTGGGGAGGGGCTGGGTGGGGAGGGTGGCAGAGGGGCTGGGTGGGGAGGGGCTGGGTGTGGAGGGGCTGTGTGGGGAGGGTGGGGAGGGGCTGGGTGGGGAGGGGAAGGGTGGGGAGGGAGGGTCTGGGTGGGGAGGGTGGGGCTGTGTGGGGTGAGGAGGGGCTGGGTGGGGAGGGGAGGGTGGGGAGGGGCTGGGTGGGGAGGGAGGGGCTGTGTGGGGAGGGGAGGGTGGGGAGGGGTGGGGCTGGGTGGGGAGGGGCTGGTCACCCCGTGGTGCCCTTATAAAACTCAACGTTTAACCTACTCACGCCGGCTTGTGCCCGCCCTCACAGTCGGGCATATTTGCGGAATACACCACGCCGCCGTTGACCCTGGCCATTGGCCGAGCAACCCAACGTTCCTACCAGCTTCCTCCGCAGGAATGTGTTTGATACTATTAGGTAACTATTATTGCCAAATAAAAGCCTTCATTAGGAAACATTTTCAAACTATATTTTTCATCAGGGCCCTATTGTGTAAGCTAAACGTTTACTTAACAGGTCAAGCCTACTGAGCTATCTAGCTCTTGTTCAGAGGCGACGTGGCAACACATAAGCTCATCGAAATGACTTATTAAGTGGGAATTTATAGCGATTGCCAAATCCAAACGCATGCTTCTAAACGTGGAGTGGAAACCCGGAGGACTCGGGAGAAAATGCCACGCGACCACGGTGAGAACACACGAACTCCAGATAATGCAGGCGTCAGGGTCTCAGGATCGAACCCACGACCTCGTGCAAACCGGCTGACGGCCATCAGCACCGGTGACGATTACACTGGTCAACAACAACAAAATTCTGGCCTGGACTTTTGCAGTTGTTTTAGACTAATTTCAGGGTGCTGATTCCAAATCTGATCTCAGATTTGCTCTATCACATCTCATTTTTATGCTATCGGCATACCCCATTTTCATTGATTTTACCCCAAATTAACTCTGTCACTTATGATTGCAAGTTGTTGCGAGTCAGTGACTGCTTTAGTGTTAAAATATGGTGCTGTATTTTTAGGACAGTGTGTTTATAATATCATTTTATGTAGATATCCACATTTATTTAATATTTTTCTTCTGCAGTTTTTATTGAAAATGCAATATTTGATATCTAAAAAACCTGATGTGATAGACAAAAACTGATGCCAGATTTGGAATAAACACCCCAAAATTACCTTAAAACCGTTGGAATACATTATGCCAGACAAAGTGTGTTGATCAGTGTTATCCGAATCGGTCCCGGGCCCCCCCCCCTAGGTCGACTCGGCCTCAAATGAGCACCCGGTGCGATGTGTAAACATCGCAACTGGGGGAGACAAAGACGGCCGGGTGTGGTGTTGACCATCCACCTTCTCGCGTGCCGTGCCGGCCTTCATAGGTGCTCACTAACAGCACTTGCCCCTACAGTCTGCCACAGGCTACACGGGGGGGGGTCTTTGTCTTTGTTTCATGTCTCGTCATCAAGACTCTGTCGGGCCGGTCACGTGCTCCACCCTCCCCCCACGCCAACGGATGACTCCGCGGCGGCCATCTTGGCTCGGGGGAACGAACAAAACGCCGGCGACGACGTTTCACGCGACGTCATCGCCACGCGCGTCGGACCCCGGCGTAGACTCTCGTGACCCCACACACCGGGAAACGCGCGCGCGGCGCGGGTCTCCCCTTAGCAAGATGGCGCACGACTAAACATCGACGTCGCGTGTTTTTAATGACGTCGAACGCCTACGTCACTGTTGGCTCCTCCCCCCTCGCCGCCCCCCCACCACCTCCCTTCCCCTCCCCCGCTCGCTCGCCCAACCGCCCCGGCCTGGCCATTGTGCGCGGGGCAGGAGGCACCGCGACATTTCGGGGGTCCTCACTATCGGCGGCCCCCCACCCCTTTCCTGAGACTACCCCCCCACACCACTACTACCACCACCACCAACAACCCCCCCACCACCACCACCCCCGCGAGACACTGAAATCGCCGAGATCCCCCGCGCCGACATGGCCGAGGCGCCGCCGATCAGCGGCTTCGTGCGGCTGCCCGGGTGGGGGCCTTTCGGCGCGGCAGGTGCGTAAGGCCTGGGCGAGAGGGCCCGAGGTGGTTGCGGGGAGCGAGCGAGCGAGCGAGGCGGGGGTGGGTGGGTGGGTGGATGGAGGGACCACTGTGGGGGGTTTTCAGGTGACCACTGTGGGGGTGGGTGGGTGGGTGGAAGGACCACTGTGGGGGGTTTTCAGGTGACCACTGTGGGTGGAGGGACCACTGTGGGGGGTTTTCAGGTGACCACTGTGGGGGTGGGTGGGTGGGTGGAGGGACCACTGTGGGGGGTTTTCAGGTGACCACTGTGGGGGTGGGTGGACCACTTGTGGGGGGATTTCTAGGGGACCGGGGTGGGTGGGTGGACCACTCTGGGGGGTTTTCAGGGGTCCAATGTGGCGGTTTTCGTGGGGCCCTGTGACCCTTGGCTACGTTGGGGCTTTGCAAACCGTGAGAAGCTCATGGTTTAGGGTCCTTGTTGGCTCCGGGTATTCGGGGTCTTTGGTTCTTGGATTATTTTGGGGGGTTATGGGATTTTGAGGTCCCTAGGGATTCCGTGGTTGCTTGGAACCATGGGATTCATGCGGTCATTGGGGTTTGCGAGCACGGAGTGTCTGCGGTACTTTGGGAACTCTCGCATCTTTAGATCCCCAGGGTCTCTGATTGTGGCTAGGAGATGTTAACTACCTTGCCTGATAAACAGGAGGTCGTGGGTTCGATCCCGACCCTGGCGCCTGCTGCTGTATAATTGGAGTTTGCGTGTTCTCCCCGTGGTCGCGTGGATTGTTCTCCGGGTCCTCCAGTTTTTCCCCCTCTGCACATTTTTGGCTGCTATTCATTGCAACGTGATAAGGCTATCATTTGAGGCCCGGTCGCTTATGAAAACGAGCTCTATATCTCAGTGTGCCTTACCTGCTAAAGTAGGTTCGTTTCAGGGGTCCTGGTAATATGTGGGTTTCTGGGGTCATCATATCACTGGGATTACTGTGTCGGTGGTCCAGGGGTCTTGGGATATCTGTTTTCCGGAAACGTAGGGTTTGTGGTGTTTTGAGGTGGCAGATATTTCACGGGTCTCGATGACTCAGGTTTCTCGGGTTTCGGGGGTTCCCGAGGGGGGGTGGTTTTTGGGGTCTTGAGAGATTGCTACTCATGGTTACACACTCGCGTTGCTTGCCACAAGTTGGTGTTTGGCACGGGACAGTTCGAGAATTGGCATCAGTGTTCGGTTGGCAGGAATTAATTTGCGCCGAGATCTGATGTGGCATTGTGTTGACCTTAACACAATACTGCAGTGTTGATAATAGACCAAGGCTAACGGATAAATATATCCGGTTTGGTCAAAACATTGGTGGAAAAGTTGGCCACCCTACTACACTCCTAGACTGCGTTGTTTTGACTTTTAAACGTGTTGTGAAAAACGAGGGTCAATTTGCATAACATTGATTTAAATGTATTCCTCTTCGCTTACATTTGAAACTCAGAGGGAATTAAGGGAAATGGCACTGAAGATATTCATTGCAACTGACTTTTAGTGACCTTCACGTGCTCCATGTTGACGGTAACGTCACATTAATTTTCTTTGGCCCGTGACTGATTCATTGAATCTCCCAGGATTTAAGAATGTTTGAGCCTGTAAAGGTTGCTTGGATGGGCGAACATCATAACGTGACAGATGTTGTTGGTGTTGAGGCTGTGGGACGGTGTTGTTTGCGTTATACATTACCAGTTCAATTATTTTTGGGTGACATTAAAACGGAAACATGAACTGAACGTGAAAGAAGATCATACCAATTTCCTGAGTTCAGAATATGTTCCTAGTCATCGATACTTGCTAGTGAGTGATAGTACTCGTGACATCAGGGCTACAGTTAACGATAACATTTAGGTTTAGGGATATAGTTGTCATAGGGGTTATCTCCATTATCATCATCAGCCATGAACAGTCCACTCTTGATGAAGGCCTCTCGCAAACGACAATTATTTCCAAGGCCTCATTTCAGCTGGGTCTGCCAAGTTTGGCAACTCAGAATATATTTCCTCCCCTGGCATATCCATTATACATCCAGTGTCCATACCCCTTGCTGTGGCTGTGGTTCTTCTTACAGCATTAGTCGCGTGCCACCTCCTCCTCCAGTCTCCCAGCGACCCAGAAAATATTGATTGGGAAATCAAACCCTGGTTAAACCAGCCAGGTTGCTCAAGAGGGAATCGTCAGCGTTCATTATCCCTCCACACACAGAGAGCCCAACGCTGCAGTGCATACGGCCCGCGGTGGCCACAAGAGGCCCCAACACATTTGAAAGGGTCCCGCAGACGATGTTTATACGTCACTGCAAGTAGCATCTTTGTGGCACTCATTGGGTAAAAAATAAAATTAAAATAAATTAAATCACGATGTTTCGGAGGCAACACAAGCTTCCGTCTTCAGGTGGCGTATCACGTGATACAGTAATTCTCCTGTGACGGTGCCACCTGAAGACGGAAGCTTGTGTTGCCTCCGAAACGTCGTAATTTTATTCAATTTATTTTCCTACGTGACTTTACCGAAAAACCCAAAGAGTATGGACCCTTGCAGTCACGAAAACTTCAAATCTAGGGGGGTGAAATATTGTCGACCCTGGTAACAACATTTTAGCGGATTATTGCTCTGCGTTCTGGGTGTTGTATTAATTTTTTAAAAATCAATATACGAGTTGCTTATGAAAATAACGTTTAACGCATCATAATAATAATTCGACTCGGCATTTGCACTGCATACCGAGTCTGATTACACGCTCGGTGGTTCAGTGGCCGTCACGTGATCCTTGGCGGCCCATGAAGGCACGTTCGGTCATGTGTACTGAGAATCTGGTGTGTGGTTTAGCTTCCAATTGGAATTTAAATAACAATAATGTTTGGAAGAATTAGAAATATGTAAACGTTCTCATTGAGAATTTTTTCGGGGTTTTAAGACCAAAGTATTTGTCCGTTTCGAACACGTTTTTGTTGCAGTTTGAGTGTAACGCATAGCCCCATGAGTTGGCTTCAACTATTGCATAGCATTTCTAATTTATATTAATATACATTTTTAGCTAAATTACCGTACTCACGATTTCAAGAAGGTAACGTTTCATTTTGCAACATGAAAATACATTTTAGTCGGTGCCAAAATTAGGTAATGGAAAAAAAACTGGGAATGTGACGTGGTGTCATGGTTTGCGCGGTGGACTTGCAAATCAGAGGTCACCGGTTTGATTCAATCTCCTGGTGCGGCAGTTGAAACTATGCTGCAATAGTAATAGGTATTTACCCTTTCATCTGGTACAAAAACTGACACCTTTATACAAGGGATCATGTTTGCAATAACCACAACACAAGCAGTCAAAATGCAAACAAAAAGAAACAACTCTGATAATGATAATGATATGCACTGTCCTTGACGTTGATTGGTCCACACCCGAGACAGCTTTTCTTAGAGCCTAGTCTCCATTGGTGTTGGACCAGATGAAAAGGGGTCCATATCATTATCAGAGTTGTTTCTTTTTGTTTGCATTTTGACTGCTTGTGTTGTGGTTATTGCAAACATGATCCCTTGTATAAAGGTGTCAGTTTTTGTACCAGATGAAAGGGTAAAAACCTATTACTATATTTTGCCACTGGTAAAGGAGGTCTCATAGTGTACTATGCTGCAAGTTTCGTAATGCCCTCTCCCCCCTGCATCTGTCCACCAAACAGCAGTGTAAAAGGTTGCACTACGGTAAGTTAATCGGCAGGGCGTGTGTGGTGGGGTAAAGGGTGGGTATTCCTACCTCTTCAAAGATGTCTTGTCAGCGTGGAAGAGTAGGCCAAGCATATCCTCAGGGGAGGGGCTCTCTCGTGGCTTGAGTAGGCAGGCAATTTCAGGGCTGCACCACCTTGATTGTTTTACCTTGGGATGGGAAATTATTCAACGACCCAAATACATCTGCAAAATAAAAACATATATTTGGTGATAACACAGTTGTCAGGAGTGCACAAACGCAAATAACAAAAACTCATTGTACCTGTCAATCATAAAACACTGGCCAAAGGATACATTGTATGAGAGGTGACGTCTTGGATAATGGCCCTTCTTCATGAAGACAGAGCATGGCCTGAAACGTCAGCTATCGTATATATTAGGGCTGCTAAATGATAACCGGTAACCATTTTCAGAATCGGTCACCGGTTCCAAAAGTAAACGACCAGTAACCCTTTCCAGTGTCATTTTAATAACGGATGCACTGATTTAAGACATGTACGACATTTTTTAAACTGCCTCACCAGGAGATGGAATCCAAATGTCGACCTCTGCAATGCTTGCCATTACTCCACTGCGGCAACTTCTTGCGCTACTCAGTTGAAGAGTTAAATACTAATTTTGTTTATTGCTCTGGACGTGTTTATTGTGTGCTGTTACCGGTAAAGCAAGAAGAGCTTTTAACATCCAAACCAATTGAAGAAATATGGGCCACGTTTCTATAGGATAGGCGACATTTTGAGCAGTGCCCCTTTATAGCTCGTGAACAAGTGCCATTGCCTGAAATGTCACCTGTTATATATTTCCAATGCTATCTGCAACCGCCGTCGCCCCTGCTAGTTGGCAGGGGCGACGGCGGTTGTTTATCCCGAGCACCGCCGCGGTTTACCCACCGCCTCTGGCGCCACAGCTTTAACCGCGCTTTCACCGCGAGCGTGTCGCCACCGCCGCCACCCAACCGCCACTAAAGCCATCGCCCGCGTTGCGTTATATCACGGCAGGCTGCGAGAAGATTATGGGAATCGGGGCTGCTAAGGAGCGCGACCCCAGTCTGCATGTCCCTAACAGGTTTTTGTATCAAGGTGAGCCTTGCTGACGATGAGCGGTGGTGAGCAAGAGGCCTGGTGCTCGCCTGGTCTCTTCCGCTCGCCGCTTCTCTTACCTACGTAGCCCCGGCCCGTGTCACTGAAACGTCGGACAACCCACCGAGTGCCTCCACTCATTACCTGGAGTTCCTCCCACTTAAAGCCGGCTCCACACCTCCGGCGATCGGTTGTGCCACTGAATTGCTTGTGTGGATGTCTCTACAACAATTCCCATGATCGGTTGCTCCCGGTCGAGACAGACTCTGCTTTTTAGCTCAGCGATTTGTAGCAACGTGCTGCACGTTTGCGAACTGTGATTGGTTGTGGCAAATGTGGGCGAGGTGTTTGGAACAAGCCAGCACAAGGGCAGGTGTAGAGACATCATTGTTGCACAACTGATCGCTCAGGTGTGGACCCGGCTGAAGCCTTATATACCCCTTCTCGATTGGCACATCTGAGCCAAGCCAGAACGGGTCCCTCGTGGTAGGGGTGGTTTTCAACTAGCTGTTTGCCGAGCCGAGCCAGGACCAAACCATGCTACACTGGCCTCACAAGAAGACGTCTGAATCTGGCTCGGGGCCAAGCAGGGCCAGGGGTGGGGGGTTTTTGACGCATTCAATTGGTGGGATGTCAGTCCACTGAGGACGACGTCACCGCGTCATCTGTATGTGTTCCCACTCGTTCATTACGTGTGACATTGGCACCTCAGCTCGGCTCACTGCTGTGGAAAAACAACCTTGCGCCTTCTGAGCCACGCCGGGCCGGTTCGGCACGGCCAACGTGGCTCGGTTGTGCAGTGTAAAAGAAGTCGTGGATGCTCTATCCTTCTTGCACTGTTTGGTTCCAATCATATTGGAGGTCGTCTTCTTTGACCATTTTTCTGAGACTTTCCAAACGGAACTTCATTCAGCAGTGGATTGACATAAGGACTGTACATAAAGGCCTTGCTGTACCCGTCTCTCACCTATACCATGTGGAATGATCATAAAAATAACAGCATTAATCAGGTTCGCCCACTGGATTTGAATCGCGAATCTCTCCAACAAGCGGCGAACGAACCATCAACGCTACGGCCATCGCCACAATCGCCAGCAACACGGTTAGTTGAGCCGCCCGCTTGAAAACAGCGGCAACGCCACTCCTCCTTGGGTGGCGGTCTTTGATGGCCCATGTGATCAGCGGCCGATTGGTCCGGCAAAAGACCTCCGCGTTTGTTTGCCGTGTCCTTTGGCGGTTCGGTTAACCGGCGTTGGCGTCGCGGCCAGGGAGGTGGTGCAATGCTGCGGAGAGGCGGTGCTCGTTGCTCGTTTTCCGTCTGTGAGTGAAACTGCCTCCATTATTTCCTGCTGCTCCCTGTGCAGATCCATCTGGTGTAGAGAGATGCACGCAGCTCTGACACAGCCCATAGCTGGACATAGCCTGAAGCCCTGATGCAGCATATAACTTGGACACAGCCCAGACACAGCTCATAGCTTAAGATATAGGCCAAGCATTAGTGTACCCCATAAACCCAACTCATGAACGTACCCTTAATCCTAAGCCCTAAGCCAAATACCTAACCTAGCCCATAACATGAATTTCATTATCGTTATGCGAGGGTAAACAAGTCAAAAAATAATGTTAATAAAATGACGAAGATCTGCCTCTAAACACGATTGCAAACCTAGTGTAAATTTTCATACAAACATAAAAACCACAATTCCTGCAAACTCCATAACCCCACTCTGCACCAAAACCTCACTCCTTACTACGACCCCACTCTTCACCATGACCCCACTCCTCACTATGATCTTACTCCTTACCATGACCCCACTTCACCATAACCCCACTCCTTACTACAACCCTACTCTTTACCATGACCCCACTCCTCACTGCAACCCCACTCCTCACTGCAACCCCACTCTTCACCACGACCCCACTTTTCACCACGACCCCACTCCTCACTATGATCCTACTCCTTACCATGACCCCACTTCACCATAACCTCACTCCTCACCACGACCCCACTCTTCACCATGACCCCACTCCTCGCCACAACCCCATTCTTCACCCAACCCTCCATACAAAGCCCCACTGCTCACCTTAACACACCGAAGCTGTCCAAATTCCTCACCTCACCTCTAACCTGACCTCTCGCTTAAGCCCTCATCACAATTCTGACTCCACGTTTCATTCTAACCCCACTCTTCACCCCCAACTCTTCATCCGCTGTGAACCCCAAAACCGCCCCCCTTTCGTCCACCGCCCCCTCCCCCACCCCCCAGGTGAACCCGAGCCCCCCGCTAGGAGCGGTCACCGCTGCATCGCGGACAGCGCGAACCTCTACGTGTTCGGGGGCTACAACCCGGACTTTGACGAGTCGGGAGGGCCTGGGAACGCTGAGTATCCCCTGTTCCGCGAGCTGTGGCGCTACCACCTGGCGACGGGCACGTGGCACCGCGTGCCCACCGACGGCTACACCCCCAAGGAGCTCGCCTCCATGTCCGGTGAGTGAGGAGTGAGAGCAGGGGAGGGGGGGGGCGGGTGGCAGGGAGTGTTGACGGCTACCACTGCCGCCTTGGGTTAGGCGGCCGGCCTGCGGGAGGCTGCGTGTATTTTGTGTGTGTGTGTAATGGTCCTATATGGCAACAGCCTGCTGATGCCTGGTGTGTGTGTGAGTGAGGATTATCTGAACCGGTAATGGGAGTCCCCTAGGTCGACTCGGCCTCAAATGAGTACCTGGTGCAGCGGTGTGTAAATGTCGCCACTCGGGAGACAAAGACTCGCGTGCTGTGCCGGCCTCCATCGGTGGCGGTCGCTAAAAAACAGAATTTGCCCCAAAAGTCTGCCAACGCTGTACGGCGGGGGGCAATTGGGGATGTTCTGTCTTTTTAAATCCTTTATATTAAGTTCGCTTGCTTGCTTGCTTAGAACCGTGCAAATCTTTCGGTCGTGTTTTAACCCACTTCCCGTGATCCAATCGAGCTGACATTTTGCACACAGACTCGTTGTGCGTGACAATGAATTTTCGTGAAAAATGTTTTCCAAAATGTTACACTGTTTAGGGAAAAAAATTTAAATACTTATTTACCAATTGGTTAATGCTGGCACACAATCATCTGACCCATAGGTGGCAGCCATCTCAAGCCAGAGGATGAGAGGACTCTAGCCGCCCCGATGCCACGCATATAAAGGATTTATAGTGAAAAACTTTGTTTTTACGGGTTAATTTTTCTGCGTCGACGTGTGCAGTCGTCCTGCATGGCAGCAGCCTGCTGACGTTCGGCGGCACGGGCGTGCCGTTTGGCGAGAGCAGCGGCAACGACGTGAACGTGTGCAACCTGCGCTCGCGCTGCTGGACGCGGCTTCCGAGCCGCGGGCGCAAGCCCAGCAAGATCTACGGGCAGGCCATGGCCATCATCCACGGCGCCCTGTACGTGTTCGGCGGCACCACGGGCTACGTGTACAACACCGACCTGCACCGCCTCGACCTCGGCACGCACGAGTGGGTCAAGCTGGAGCCCTGCAACGGCCGAGACGAGATGCCCGGCGAGAGGTGAGCGCCGCCGGTGGCGATGGTCAGGCGTGGGGGTCTGGCGGTAAGGGGGGGGCTGGGCTGTGTGGGAAAGTAGAGGGGTGAGCGTGGCGAGCATGGTGTGTGGGTGAGTGGGGAGCTGTACTGTAGCGGTAAGCGCGCTGCACTACGGATCTGGCGACCCGAGTACGATTCCCGCTCACGGCCAACACCGTTGACGATTATCTGAACTGCTCTTCGGCCTCCCAAAGGTTGACTCGGCCTCAAATGAGTACCTGCTTTGGTGTGTAAACATTTACACTGGGGAGACAAAGGCGGCCGGGTATGGTGCTGGCCACCCACCCCCTCATGTGCCGTGCTGGCCTTCATAGTTGCTCGCTAACAGCACTTGCCAGAAAAATCTGTTGAGGCTATACAGGCAATCTTTGGCTTTGGATGGCGAGCCGTGTCCTGGCTGAGACGAGATGCCTGGCAAAGAAGTGGGGATTGTGGTGTGTGGTTGGTGTTGGGGGTTAGAGCCAGTAGCGTTGTGTTGCCTATGATGTGTTCCTAGCATTGTTGCTTTTATTGTATTTCTAGTGCCCGTGTCGTGTTGCTAGTGTGGTGTAGCTCGCGTTGTGCTGCTCGTGTTGTGTTGCTGATTTTGTGTTCCCCTCGTTTGTGTCGCTCGCGTTGTGCTGCAGGTACCGGCACGAGATTGCGCATGACGACACGAGGATCTACGTGCTGGGGGGGGGCACCTCGTGGATGGCCTACCCCCTCGACAAGGTGAGCACGCCACCTCCTCTTCCTCCGCCTCGTCACCTCCTCACCACCACCGCCCTCTCACTGGCCCCTCACCGCCCTCCACCTCCCCACTGTCCCCACTGTGTTCGTGTGTTTTCTAATAAATGTGTGCCCATGTGTCTGCTTGGGGAGCGGTGGCGTAGTAGTTGGCGCACTGCACTTCGAACCCGGTGACCCGAGTTTTCTGCCCTCTGATAGCCAACATCAGTGGTAAATATTTGAACCGGTCCTGGGCCTCCCCTAAGATCAATTGATCCTTATGGCAGTACCCCGGGGTACCAAATAGTACAAAATAACCGAGGCAATTAAATATTTTAATTCTGGGACACTATTTTTTCCAGGGGTGTACTAAGCTCTGCGACTGGGGTACCAATCAATCCGACATCAGTGCTACTCCGCTATGTCGAAACGCAGCGAGGACGATTGCGCTGAAACCCTGAATGCTCGTACGCACCGTGGTGGTGCATCGTGCACAGCTCGTCGAGATGAGTCGATGGCCGCGTCGCCGACCATCAACAGACTAAAAATGACTGCATCACGGACTTGATGCGAGAGCCGAGGTACTGTGGTACCCCGGGGTACCGCCATAAGGTTCAATTCAGCCTTAAATGAGTACCTGGTGCGGTGTGTAAACATCATCATTCGGGCGTGGTGCTGGCCAGCACTTGCCCCAACAGTGGCTACATCTATATGGGAGGTCTTGTCTTTGTGTTATCTGCACGTGTGTGTCCATGTCTGCAGATCAACGCCTACAATCTGGAAAACAACATGTGGGAGGAGATCATGACCAAGCCTCATGATAAGATCGGTGAGCTCACTTCTCCGTAGCACACCTTCAGTTTGGTTTGTGGCAACGGTAGCTTGAGGTGAGGTGATGACGTGAGTGTGTGACGGTGTGTCCGTGTGCCACCAGGATTCCCGGCTGCCAGGCGATGCCACAGCTGCGTGCAGATCGGCAAAGGTACGGCCACCGTTGTGCCGAGGTGTCACCACCACATTGCCACCAACACCAACTGCAAACTAAGACTAAGATCCCCCCATAGCCTTTAACAGGCTGATGGGGCTAGTGTTGTTAGCAAGCACCAATTAAAGCCAGCATGGCACACCTTCACCAAGCCGCACTGACTAGCCTGGTGAAGTATGGCCATAAAATCACCGTGACCCACACCGTGTGGGGAGGCCTTCCTCCAGTAGTGCACGAGTGCATGGCCACTCTGCCGTCGTGGTAATGATCACCTACTCTGGTCTACCAGCGACCCGGAGAATATTCGGTGAGAAATTAACACCTGCCTGTACGTCTGTTTCTGTGAGTCTATCATGTGTGTCTATCCGTATGTCTCTGGCTGTCTGTCCGTGTGCCTGTCTGCCTGAGCGTACGTACATGTGTCTTTGTGCGCCAGACACTACTCACGAACAACACTTGCCCCAGCAGTCTGCGTGGCTATAAGTGGGATCTTTGTCTTTGTCCCAGACGTGTTCATCTGTGGAGGCTATGATGGAGAGAGAATCTTTGGTGACCTGTGGCGGCTGAATCTGGGGTCCTTCCAGTGGACAAAGCTGCCCGCGGAGATGCCCGAGCCGGCGTACTTCCACTGTGCTGCTGTCACGCCGGTAAACTCCCCGCCCATCCGTCACATTGCCGTGGATCAAACGCCACGTGGCACTGAACCTTAACCATAACCTAACCCTAATTTAACCCTAACCTAATTCTTAACTCTAATCTAATCCTAACATAACTCTTAATCCTACATGAACCAAAAGCTAACACTCAACCATAAATTAATCCGAACCTTATTCTTAATCATAAACTTACCCGAGCGTAACTTTAACCTAACTGTTAACCATAACCAAATTCTAACCTAACTCTTACCTCTAACATAGCTCAAACATAACCTCACTCTTAATCCTATCCTAACCCTAACCATAAATCTAACACTAACCTAACCAATACCGACCATCCCTTTCCTTGCTGTGGACTAAAAGCAACGTGGCACCTAACCCTGTATGTCTCAATATGTGTATGTACGTGTAAATGGGTGCAACCAGCGATTTCCCAAACATTCTGTTAAGGGCTACGCAAAAAATTATTTGACTCGTTTTCCACTCGCACACCCGAACCGTGCCAGCACGGGGCCAGGACGAGGTCGGGATGAAGCCAGCACGGCACGGGTGGACCTTGGATTATTTTGTTCGTGTTTAGTTGGAGCCGTGGTAACCGGGTTGCATTGCCCAATGGTTTTGACCAGAGGCAAAAATAAATCGATAAAAAACACTGGCATTTGATCCTTATGGCGGTACCCCGGGGTACCAAATAATACAAAATGGCCGAGACAATAAAATATTTTATTTCTGGGACACGATTTTTACAGGGGAGTACTTAAGTCCGCGACTGGGGTACCAATCAATCTGAAATCAGTGCTACTCCACGATGTCGAAACGCAGCGAGGACGATTGCGCTGAAACCCTGAAGGCTCGTACGCACCGTAGTGGAGCATCGTGAGTACAGCTCGTCGAGATGAGTCGATTGCCGCATCGCCGACCATCAAGAGACTAAAAATTACTGCATCACGGACATTATGCGAGAGCCGGGGTACTACAGCACCCCGGGGGTACCGCCATAAGGTTCATTTTACTGAGCCCAACTGAGCTGGTGGAACCAAACCGTGCTATGCTGGCCCCACAAAGCATCTAAATCAGAAGTGCGAGTGGAAACAGTCTGCTGACAGACGCTTGTGTTGCGCCTGAAACGTCGTGATCTATTTTATTTCATTTTATACCTACGTGACTTTACCGGAAGAACCAAAGTGTATGGATTCCTGCAGTCACGAAAGCTTCAAATCAAGATAGGAAGGAGATATTTATCTTTGTGCATTTGTGTCTCATATCCACGCGTCCCCCGTGCGTGTGCGCACGTGTGCAGGCTGGCTGCATGTACGTGCACGGCGGTGTGGTGAGCATCCAGGAGAACCGGCGTACGCCGTCGCTGTACCGCGCCTGGCTCACGGCGCCCAGCCTGCTGGAGCTGTGCTGGGAGCGGCTGCTCGCCAGTGCGCCGTGCCTCGCCCACGCCTCCCCACGCCACCTGCTGCAGCTCGGACTCAGCTGGCAGCTCATCGATCGCCTGCGCGACACGTGAACTCTCCCGCTCGCTCGCTCGCTTGCTCGCCCGCTCGCCCACTTTCCTGCCGAGCGAGCGAGCCAGGAAAGTGGGAGGGCGGGGTGGAGGGGATGAGATGGGACGCACACAAACCAGTCTGCAGTGACCCGTGAACATTCCCACTCACCCATTTGCTCACCAACTCACTGGGTGAGGAGGCGAGGAGACGGGTGTACAATGAGGTGAGGAGGGGAGACACGCAATGGCAGGCTGTGTGACACATGAATTTGTCTATTCGCTCGCCCGCTCATTCACCCGCTCGCTTCACTCAAGCGTCCACTTCACCACTCGCCGGGATGGAGGGAGCTGGGCAGGGAGTGGGTGGGCGAGTCACGGGGTGGGCGACCCGTGAACTCGCCCACTCGCTCACCCGCCCGGTGAGCATAGGGGGCGCTACCGTGGGGTGTAGGATGGTGGGCGGGGGGGAGTGTTGTTGTGTGTGCGTTAAGCCAGCTCCACACCTGAGCGATGAGTTGCTGCAACTCGGTTGGGTCCTCGTGTGCAACGGAACCGCTGACGTGTGGACATCTCTGCAACTCTGTTTCTCGCAGTAAAGACCGAATCCAGTATGTAGCGACGCGTTTAGCCTTGTGCCACACATTCGCGAGCAGCGATTGGTCGATCCGCCATTAGGATCCTGATTGTCTGAAGCTGTTGAAAGTCCTCGTCGCGCAACTTCTCACCCAGACGTGGACAAAGCGGCTTCGGACGCTGATCGATCCGTGTCATTTCCAGAGCAGTTCGGTTGCATAGCCGATCGCTCGGGTGTGGAACCAGCTTCACTCAATAGTGGGGCGAGTGGTGAGCGGAGAGAAGGAGTAATTTGGCAGTCGAGGAGCGTTGTCGTCGTCGTTAAAGTGATGGTTTAGACTTTTTAAAATTTCTTTTGCACTTTTCGGGAAGGGAGGGAGAGGGTGAATTGTGACTACGCATGTAGATTTGATTTTAAAACCAAAACAGGCGATCGAAGAGTGTGGGGGGGGGGGGGTGGTGGGCAGCCATGGGAGAAGTGGGGGGCTGGGGGGGGCAGAGATCCCCGCCACAGAGACCGCCGTGCTTCCTAACGCTTCCTGTGCTTCCCCCACGCTTCCCGGACGCTCCTTCCCACTGCTCCACCGTCTCCAGCATGCCTTTTCCACTGCACAACCGAGCCGCACCAGGGCAGGGCCAAGCTGGCCCAGCGTGCGGCTCAGGAGGCGCCAGCGTTGTTTTTCCACTGCAGGAGCCGAGAGCCCCGTGCAAATGATGAGGCGACACGTCTTTTGATTTCACCAAACGACGTCACGGCCCTACTTTGCCCCTAGCCAGATTCGGATGTCGCTCCAAGCCATTTGTCCTGTTATGGGCGCACCGCATCTAAGTTGTTGTGAGCCCGTCGTAGCATGCTTTGGTTCCGGCTCGGCTCTGCAAATAGCCGGTGGAAAAACCACCGGTGCTGCGAGGGACCCGTGCTGGCTCGGCTCGGATGTGCCAGTGGAAAAATTGGTAAGAGAAGAGCAGGAGGAAGAGGAGGAGTAGTGGAGCCTAGGGTCAGTGTCGTGTTGCATGGTTTTGATTTAATTGAGCTGCGATTATAATTAACGAACTCATTATTTAATGGCTGTGTGATGTGCGCGTGTACATATATACATACAGACACAAGGTGTGCGCGTCAATAGTACACACCCACCCACACGAGTGTGCGTGTGGCGGCAACGCGGTGATGGTCCGGGAGCCTGAGGTCTTAGGTTCCAATCCTTGTTGGGGAGGCTCAGGATTGACACCATCGTCACCATATATCAGTTATCGGCATCATCGGTAGCACCATCATCATTGGCGTCATCTAGCAACTGCCATCATAATCCGTGGCACCATGGGTAAGCTGGTATCCGCTTTTATTCTCAGTCGTTTAGACAACTGCAACTGCTGGTTTGCCCAAATCTACAATCGCTCCCTTACAGCCAGCCTGCTTATGGGATTTCTCACCTTCCATGACCCCAAGTCACACCAGCGCTTCAAGAGTTGCTCTGGCTCCCAGTGCACATCCGGATCGTGTATAAACTCTTGCCTACTTATGCACACGGCTTAGATAAACACATTTTCAGCCTTTTCCAAAACTCCAACACACCCATAGAAAACCTCATCACGGGGCTGGTCTTGACTCTGCATACAGCTCTGACTACAATGGCCCGCGTGTACAAAACGCAGTTGGGGAGCGCGCCTTTTCGTACCCTGGGCCCCAAGGCTTGGAATTAACTTAGCAGCAAACTGCGTGTAGATAAAAATTAAAATGCGTTTCGGAAAGCGTTTACAATGTTATCTTTTCAACCTGGCTTTTAATTCTTGAGCTCATAATTAATGTGATGCACTGCTGGTCAATATTGTAGTCGGCACAATGCAAGTAACATTCGTATATGGCAGCGTCATCACCGTCTGCAGTAGCATTTCACAATTGGTATTATCATCGAGCATCATCAGCAACACTCTTTGGTTTTTTCGGTAAAGTCCCGTAGGTAGAAAAAAACCAAAGAGTATGAATGCTTGCAGTCACGAAAACTTCAAATCTAGAAGCAACACTCTTAATAATAATTACATTTTAAGGCGCATTTAATCCCAACGCACCGTGTTTGAAAAGCAGGGAATAAATAGAACCAGGGAAAACATCCAGAACTTGGCGGGAATAAAGGCCAATTTAAAGAGGCGAGTTTTCAAGACTCATTTAAACCGCTCTAACGACTCTTAATTCTTGATTGTCTTATTACCAAAGGCAAAGCGTTGCCCCACAGTCTGGGAGCTGCACTGGCAAAAAGCCTGACCACCCCAGGAACAGAGCCTTGACCTCGCAGTCCTTAGAAGAAGGCGATGAAGATCTCAGGGACATCATTGTGGGTGTAAATATGGATAAGCTCCTGCAAATGTTGTCGTGCTAAGCCATTGACAATTATCTGGCTCAACCGCCTCCAATGTAAAATTAGAGTTTCTGCGCCACACCAACATCAGCCACGCGAAGGAGATCGTCGTCGTTAACTCCATCGTCGTCGTCATCGGCATTCTTACCAGCAAAATGATCACCGCCACCTGCAGCGTCCGCATCATTTCGTCGTCGTCGTCGTCTCCAAAAGAGGACCAGAGAAATTCTCGGCACCGGGTGAGGCTGTCGCAGGGCTGTACCAGGAGGTCGGCTGTTATTGTTGCCGTTTTTTGTCGATTCGCTCGGAATCTATCAGAATAGACTGGGCCCTGCCATACTCATGTGGAATGAATCACTGCTGGCTCGGGAACCGGCATGGTGAGATGAGCCGTGGCATACATCCATGCGTTCTCTTGACGTGCGCCAAGAACACACGGGGCCTGTATTATGGCTGTTTTTATCGTGATGATGGTGACCTGTACATAGGAATGCACGTCGCATAGGCATGGGGGTTTTACTACTGCCTGAGTTCTCGCTGTTGTGCTGCTGTGTCGCTCTCCCCCGTGTGTTTTTAGGTTGTGCTGCTACGTGTTGCTTGGCATGCTGTCTGACGTTCTGCTCCCGCGTGCCGGGATCTTCTTTAAGAACTGCACTGAGTTCCAATTCAAAATCGAGTTCCAATTCGATTCCTCCGTTGTCGAACGCTGCCTCCGATCTATTTCTAACACTGGCTCGTATCGCTAACAACGACTCCTATCTCGAACACTCTCCTATCCCTATCACTGCCTTCTATCTCCAACCCTGACTCAAATCTCTAACCCCGTCCGTTATCTCTAACGCTGCCTCCTATCGCTAACGCAGACTGTTGCAGTTGTGCTGTGTAGTTCTCTGACGTGCGTTCGGGTCGTACCGCGTGTTGTCCTTCAACGATGTCCGACGTTTTGCTCCGTGCGCTCGGAGCTTCCGAAGTTTCTACGGAAGCTCCCAAACGCCTCGAGCGAAGCATCGGACATTGCGACGGACACCACGGTGCGACCCGGGCCGCAACGTTGGAGTGCTGGGCCCCCCCGCGGGCTTTGTGGAAATCAATGCGAGTGATAATTGTTTTTTTACCCTTCTATCTGGCAACAAAACTGACACCTTTTTTTTACAAGCAGTTATGTTTGCATATACCACAATACCTGCAGCCATAATGCAAACAAAAAAACATGCATTATGGCTGCAGGTATTGTGGTCTATGCAAACATGACTTCTTGTAAAAAAAAAGGTGTCAGTTTTGTTGCCAGATAGGGTAAAAAACCAATTATAATTTTTTTTTACTGGCAAATGAGGTTCCAATGGTATCAATGCGAGTGTCGAAGTGTTCGACCCGTCGAGTCGTGGACAATCTTCCACGTCCGTGGTTCCTCGTGGCGTTTGGTGGTGGAGGAGGCAACTATCTGGGTCTCGCCGTTGAGCTGTGGCCTCGCAAAAAACCAATGCTGTGCAGACGTCAGATAATCCCGGACTGAGTTTCGACTTTGCCGACACTCATCAGCCAGGTGTCGCCTCATTATTATAATTAGTCTGTATTTAACCAGAATCAGTCGCACACCCAGGTACAGACATTGAGAGGGTGCATTATTTTGGGAAATTTAAATTGGGCGCTTGCAAATGGCACGTTCACTCTGTAAATGATACGAGAAATGCAATCCAGAGGTCGCTGGTTCAATCTCCTGGCGTGGCAGTTGAAATAATGGAGCGAGTTTTTTTTAAATCCACCAACACCGCTGCTGTCGACCCATCAGCGTTAATGGGTTCACGGAAGTCGATCGGTAGGCCCCGTGGGGTGGGGCAAAGTGTGACCATCATGGAGGAGTAGGCCAAAAACACTCTTGAGAGCGCCATCCACCAGCAGTAGCGAGAGCCAGCCAATGCAGGGCTGCACCTTCACCCATCTGTAAAATAAAATATACATCTGATCAGGATACAAACCCTTGAGATTCACATCCCATTGTGAAAACGTGTGCCATCGGCCCTAATGCTTGGCAAGAGCTAAGTCTGGTTTGTGTCTCGCGTGTCTGTGTGTGTGTGTTGCTTCTAGATTTGAAGCTTTCGTGACTGCAAGGATTCATATTATTGGTTCTTTCGGTAAAGTCACGTAGAAGGGAAATAATAAAATAATAAAAACAACGCTTGCGTTGTGGCCGAAACGTGAGAATTTTATGATATTTTATTATTTCCCTTCTACGTGACTTTACCGAAAGAACCAAGAATATGAAAGAAAATGAGGTTAAAAAAAGTTAAGTCACGTAGGTAAAAAAATAAGTAAATAATAAAAGAAATAAAAAAATTATAATAAAATAATAGAAATAAACTTTGTTTCTATTATCTCTATTATTTACTTATTTTTTCCCCTCCGTGACTTTACCGAAAAAACCTAAGAGTATGTGCTGCTTCTGTTGGGTGCAGTGGTGCAGCAGTTAGCGCACTGCACCGCAAACCCCGTGTCCTCCACTCGATTCCTCGCCACGGCCGTCATCGTCGGTGCCGAATATCTGAACCGGGTGCTTGGCCTCGCTTAGTTTGAGTCTGTGAATGAACTCCGAACGACTGAGTTCATCACTGCGCCAAGCCACTCCCCACAAACCTTAAGCGGCAGGTGTTACCTGCTGCGGTGTGTAAGAACATCGGCACTCAGGGAGACAAAGGCGGCTGTGCGTGGTGCCCGCCAGACCACCACCTCGTGCGCTTTAACAGCACTTTCTCCAACGCTCCGTGTTGGGCTACACGGGGTGGGGGGGTCTCGAGAGAATTGTTTTTAAATCCTTTATATTAAGTTCGCTTGCTTGCTTACGACCGTGCAAATCTTTCAGTCGTTTTTTAACCCACTTTCCGTGATCCAATCGAGCTGACATTTTGCACACAGACTCGGTGTGCGTGACAATTAATGTTCGTGTAAATTTTTTTCCAAAATTTTACACTTTTTAGGACAAAAATATTATATTTAATTACCAATTGCTTAATGGTGCAATGCAATCATCTGACCCATAGGTGGCAGCCATCTCAAGCCAGAGGACGAGAGGACTCTAGCCGCCACGCATATAAAGGATTTATAGTGAAAAACTTTGTTTTTACGGGTTAATGTTTTAGTGCTCACGTGCACTGTACCGACATAACCCCCCCCCCCCCCTCTTGAAAATGGCAGAATTGCATTTGCGATTCGCCTTCTGGGTCTCTCATCAGCAGCGTCCGACTTGTTAAGCAGTCGCGTAAAGAAGGCGAGGGAGGCTCTGGACACGTGGCGAGAATGAATGAAGGCAGGCGGATCCTCGGCCCGGGAGATTTGACGAAAATGTGGAAATGATACAGGAGGGGGAAGACGGAACCGGATACATACTCTGAGGTTTTTTCGGTGAAGTCACGTAGGAAAAAAATAAATAGTAAAAATTAATAATAAAAATAATAGAAATATAATAATAAGTCACGACGTTTCGGAGGCAACACAAGCTTCCTTCTTCAGGTGGAGCCGTCACAGCACGATTGCTGTATCAAGTAAAGAGAAGTCTCAAGAGAACCCGACCTTGTATATACTGGTTGAGGGGGGGAGGAATTGTTGTGCGATGGTTAGTACGGCTGCTGCTGCTGGGACTGAGCCTTTGTTATGCCAGGGCTATATCATCTCGAGGAAGGTGATCGAGACTGAACAGAGTGGTGTTGCTGGCCCCATTGTCGCAATGGAGCTGATGGCAGGGACATGATGGAGAGAGACCCATAAACTTCAGAGACCCATTGATTCACAGACAATAGATTACCGTAGAGACTGATAGCTAGTCACGCAGCAATAGATTTATAGAGACAAAACCTGAATAGACCGATACTCGCATAGAGATCAATATATAGATTCACAGAGAGACAAATAAGATGTCCTTTGTGACCGATACATTCACATAGCAATAGATTCACATAGACATCCATAAGGAGTAGGGAAAGGCAGAAAAGCAGGTAACAGATGCAGCCGTAAAAGATGACTTAAGAATTGAGACCACATGAAGCAATCATCGGAGAGCGTCATTTGGCCCAATCGTTGCTAATTACGGTCAACCTTCATTGACCCAGGAGAGCCTCGTCGAGACTTTAGATTGTTTTCAGGAGGGTCCTGCTAAGTTGTGCGGTGGGTGCAATGTTTTATCTTCCCAATTGAGTAAAATTTACGGAATTTTTTCATGTTTGGCAATCGCGTGGACCGCAACGCTTGCATGCATGGCCTGCTACTATTTTTAATCGAGTCGCAGAATCATTAACGTTCACTGGGAAGCAAACGGCGCGGAGTATTGTTGGTTGTTTCGCCGCAGTATTAACCAGGGCGGCCGCGACTACCCGAACCGCAAATCTCTGCTCGGCCGTGTCACACCGCCCTTTTACGATCATCATCATCCATGCTCTCAGTCTACTGCTGGTTTGCGTGACCCATCAATTAAAACATTGCATGAGAATGAGCTTTGTTGAGTTAAACCACGTGGCAACATCGCCTCTTCCTGGCACACTGCCCGTCCGTGAGACGCTGCATCTCCGTGATGGCTTTGCGCCGTAGGAATGGCCCAAATTCCAAATCTGAGTACGTAACAAGGCCATGCTGAGGTGGCCTGTTCCATTGCGTTGAAAGCTGTACACACTACGCTTGGGCCCGCATTCTTAGTCACGGCTCTGGCTCAAGTGGTTTAAGCTGCGCTCTGTTTACATGAACGCAGCCGAGCCACGGATGAGCCCGCTTGCTGCTGCATCTTTTGAAGCAACTGAGCGGCTCAAGCCTGAGCCGAGCTTGTGACTCGGAATGCGGCGCTGAGACAGCGCATGCTTGGGGTGATGCTGCTGCTGCTGATGATGATGACAATGGTGGTCATGGTGATGATTTTCTGATGGTTATTTTTATTGTTGCTGCGTGTGGGTTCTTGTTTACAAAATGTGTGCAATGGTCATAACCGATGGGCCTTGCCCTGGTCCTGGTATCCAACTCGGCCCCCGTGGCTCCCAGGACCCCCTCTGCCTTCCTCCTCCCCGCGCACTCGTGTCCTGGAGAACGATGTAAATGCACGCCACTGTGAGTTTTTTTTCTTCTCCTGAAATGAAAAAGAGTTTTACGTAACCTGGGGGTCTGGTCTCACGTCGATGCTAATGCACCACCCCACGGTGTGGCCCTGCGTGATGAGGTGTGAGTGGGTGGGTGTGAGTAAGGGGAGCGGTGGTGCAGCGGTTAGCGCGCTGCGCTACGAACCCCGTTGTCCCGAGTTCGATTCCCGCTCACGCCAACACCGGTGACGATTATCTGAACCGGTTCTGGGCCTCCCCTAGGTCGACTCAGCCTCAAATGAGTACCTGGCGCGGTGTGTAGTAAACATCGCCACTAGGGAGACAAAGGCGGCCGGGCGTGGTGTTGGCCACCCACCTCTTCGTGTGCCGTGCCGGCCTTTATAGGTGCTCGCTAACAGCACTTGCCCCAACAGTCTGTTCAGGCTATACAGGGGAGCTTTGTCTTTGTGAGTGGGTGAGTGTTTGAGGCCTCCGGCAGCAATGGGGGACAGAGGAGCGACGCTCACAACAACGAGCGGGAGCACAGATGATGATGCCTCTGCCGGTCAACCCATCTGTCTCGTGACCTGCCAGCGGGCCTTCTACACCTCACGTGGCCTCACAAGTGCACCTAGCCTGGCGCAAGGAAAGCGGTGACGCCACTGCCACTTCGTGGCGAACAGCGGTTGCTTTGCAAGAGATTGTGACTGATGAGGCGATGCCGCTTATCTCCCTGGCCCCTTTGTGCTATGAAGGGTCATTTCCCGAAACGTTGCCTATTATATATGTCCCTCTTTGGGCCACGTTATTGACGAATGCATTTTTGTCGCATGAGCTGGCAGGTGTACTCTTAGGTTTTTTCGATAAAGTAACGTAGGTAAAAAGAAATAAATATTGGACATTTATACAAATAAATAATATAGAAATAATAATAGAAATAAAATAATAAATCACGACGTTTCGGAGGCAACACAAGTCTCCGTCATCAGGTGGGACCGTCACAGCTAGATTTACTGTATCAAGTGAGTAAATCTAGCTGTGACGGTCCCACCTGATGACGGAGACATGTGTTGCCTCCGAAAGGTCGTGATTTATTCTTTTATTTCTATTATTATAATTATTTGCAAGTAGTAATTTTTATTATTTATTTTTCCCTACGCGACTTTACCGAAAAAACCTACGAGTATGAATCCTTGCAGTCGCGAAAGCTTCAAATCTAGAATTAGCTGGCAGGTGGGTGATTTGGCCACGTACGGTGCGAAAGAAGTTCAACACTGCCCCCCCCCCCCTGCCACAGCAAACGAGGACTCTTCACCGGTGGCTCGGACCGTGAGAAAAAAAAAACGAATGGAAAGCTGAAAAAGTTTGCAAAGTTCGCATGGAGAGATGCGCGCTTTGAAAATAGCACGCAGTGGAGAGAAGAGACGACGGCGGGGTATCGAGGCCCTGGGGGGATGTCGCGAGTGTCCACAGGAGATGGGAGAGCGATGCAATCGACACGTGCGATGCAGCCGAAGTGAGACGGACGGTAGCAGCGTTGGATTCCACGAGGGGGGGGGGGGGGAGGCGCTCATCCAGCAGTAGGTAGACCACGGCGAGGTCACCTTCGCCTGACCGGCGCACTGATAACAGCCGGCGCCTCGCAGCAAAAGGCGACTGAGTTCGAGTACTTACTCTGGCGCCGCTTGCTGTGCGGAATTTATATCTTCCCTTGATGTTCTGCGCGGGTTTCCTCCGGGTTTTCCGGTTTCATCCTCCCATAGCTAAAGCCGCACACGCAGTGGAACTGCTTTTGGTCGAAATATCCCAATGCTGCAAAACTTCCTGGCCCACGCGCTCGGCATCTCACAGCGGCAACAACTATCGCTGCCCCCCATCCCCCCTACTGCGTAAAACTTCTTGACAAGAATTCTAGATTTGAAGCTTTCGTGACTGCAAGGAATCATCTTCTTAGGTTTTTTCGGTAAAGTCACGTAGAAAGTAAAATAAAATAAAAACAAAAATCACGACGTTTCGGAGGCAACACTCTCTTGACAAGAACCTCCAGAAAACGTCTTGAGACTCGGTGAGGCTTTTCTTGGTCACCAAACGAAAGAAAATCGGTTAATAGCACGGTAGGCTTTACTTGGTAAGATAAAAAAAAGTTTAATTTGTACTGCCCCCCCCCCCCTTCTTCCCCCCCCCCAATATTTACTCCCCCTCCCCCTTATTGGCACCCCCCCCGTCGACCCCACCCCTTGTTGCCCCCCTCCCTTCTTGGCCCCACCCCCCTTCTTGGCCCCGCCCACGTTGCTCCCATCTAAGGCCACGCGCCGTTTCCGTCCCGTCACGCGACGCCCAGTGTGGGCGGTGACGTCACGGGACCCCCCCCCTTCCCATCTCCCCTCACGCGCGCGTTGTGCGCATGCGTAGAGACCCGATGACACGCGTTCACTTGTGTGCGTGGATCGATGTATATAGATTCGCTGTAGGTTCGCACGGCCAATTTAAACATAATCGTGCGTGCAATGATCGAACCCAGCGGTAAGCTGTAGTCTCCGCACGTCCCGTGAGAATAGATTCCGAAATCGAATTGTAAATACGGATTAAAGACGTCTGTAATGTATCGTAGACGTGGGATGAATCGCTTCAGTTCACTAATCGATTCTCTCGGTTCAGATACAGTACAGTAATCGAATAATCTTACAGTGGCACGACTCGATTGTTTTCGATTCGTGGCAAACAAGTTCCTGATTATAAGACGCACCCGGAAATGTTATACAAGTTCAAGTTAATGTATTAGGTATCGCCCTGTGAGCCATTCGGCTCTTGAATCGGGTGCAACCGCAACAAACAAAAAACAAAAACATGAACAAGAAAACATCTTAAAGTGACTATGTGACTGAGTGCAAACAGAAAATCCAAGAAAAGACAGCAAAATATTGCAGAAAAAGCACCGTTACACCAACGCTGTGTGCAAAAATCCCAGTGGGATGCAAGTCAAACAACAACAACCACAAGACAACTTAGATTAAGGCCATCAGTCTAACTCTGTACTACAACAAACAAACATGGCCAAACGCGTACCGGATTATAAGACGGATCCGGTAAAGTTATACAAATCCGGTGTTTCGTACCGGATTATAAGACGCACCCAGTAAAGTTATACAAATCCGGTATCTCGTACCGGATTATAAGACGGATCCGGTAAAGTTATACAAATCCGGTGTCTCGTACCGGATTATAAGACGCACCGCCAACGTTTGCTTTAGTCACGGGGGGGGGGGGGGTCTGGGGATAGTGCGACTTATAATCGGGATGACTACTCTATTCTACGTGACTTTACCGAAAGAACCAAGAAGATGTATACACATGTATACACATTCCTGCGGAGGGAGCTGGTAGGAACGTTGGGTTGCTCGGTCAATGGCCTGCAGGGTCAACGGCAGCGTGGTGTATTCCGCAAATATGGCCGACTGTGAGGGCGGGCACAAGCCGGCGTGAGTAGGTTAAACGTTGAGTTTCATAAGGGCACCACGGGGTGACCAGCCCCACCCTCCCCACGCTCCCCTACCCACACAGCCCCACCCCTCCCACCCCCCACCCAGCCCCACCCTCCCCACCCCACCCAGCCCCTCCCCACCCTTCCCACCCAGCCCCTCCCCACCCTTCCCTCCCCACCCAGCCCCACCCTCTCCACCCAGCCCCTCCCCACCCTCCCCCCCCCCACCCAGCCCCTCCCTGCACGACGGACACAATAATCCCCTGTGGGCTGGTGTAACCAGGAGGTTCCTCCCAGTAATATATTTTTTGTACGCAAGCGTGCCATCTGTGACTGTGCATCGGTTCGATTTACAACAAAAATCGAAATGTACAATTTCGAATTCCATCTTCGGATCCCAATGCGCAATCCATGGAAATCAGGAAACTTAAAACCGAACCAGGGGACAGCCGAGAAAGGTACAGCCGAGAAAACGAAATATTGAAGGTTCAGTTTAAAGAGATGGGTTTTCAAAGCAGACTTTCAAATATATCTACAGACTCTCCGTCAACACGTGTGCCGCTGGACGGGAGGTCAAGACGGGAGAGGGGGAGGGTCTTTGCGGACGTCACCGGAATCGTCACAAGGGGGTTGCCAGCCTTCTCTGAGTTGCTATTGGTTGTGGTTGAATAGGGAGGGAGGCTGCGGGGGTGAACAACCATCGATTACGAACTCGTACACGGGCACAGCATCACGGCACAGCATCGACCACCAGCATCTCTGTTGTTGATGTGCTGTTGTGTTGTTAATGCTGTTGTGTTGTTGATGCTGTTGTGTTGTTGATGCTGTTGTGTTGTTGATGTTGTGTTGTTGATGCTGTTGTGTTGTTGATGCTGTTGTGTTGTTGATGCTGATGTGTTTGTTGAGATGCTGTTGTGTTGTTGATGTTGTGTTATTGATGATGTTGTGTTGATGTTGTGTTGTTAATGCTGTTGTGTTGTTGATTATGTTGTGTTAATGCTGTTATGTTGTTGATCTGCTGTTGTGTGTTCATGCTGTTGTGTTGTTGTTTCTGCACAACTGCCCACACAGGCCCGGTTGTTCGTAGTTGTGCTCTGTGAATTGTGTTCTTGTTGAGTTGTGTCAACGTTAACTGCCCTTTTTAAAATGTCTATACTTCTAAAGTACACTTCAAGACTGTTCAGTGTTTTATGTGGAGGATATGATTATACACGTAGGGTTCCGCGACCAATATTATTCATAATAAAGGTTTTTGGGTTCGATCGCGTAAGTATAAATGTGTCGTAACCCTCCACCACCCGACACAGCCGATCAGTGAGTGGTTGGGTTCCGTGATGACGTCGCCCTGCTGCTGCTCCATTGAAGACCTGAAGCGGGTGGATTGCGTCACTATTCTGGCAAATCGCCTGATGATGCTGGATGACGTCACGCGATTTTGGATGATTTTTGAGCCCCCCCCCCCTTCGTCACACGGCGTCACAAAAAGTCAGACCCCCCCCCCCGTCAAATATGACGTCACAATTTTTTTTTTACATTCTTCAAATCGCTTTAAAATATTGTCATTGTAGTGCGTATTTAATGTGGCGCTGCACTCTGATGTTGTAGGAGAAAACATTTATTAAAAAGTCTATTTAATTAAGTAGAAAGTGTTGTCTATATTTATTTAAAGTTGCGCATTTTGATGTGACGTCACATTTCCACCCCCCCCCCCCTCGTCACACATCGTCACAAATGTCTGACCCCCCCCCCCCCTAGGTGCGTGACGTCATTTATGGACGGCCCCTTACTCAAATTGTAAATGGTGTGGATTTACTCTCCAACACACCGGTGGGCTGAAGTGGTAACTAATCGGCGTTTTGTTTACGTGGCAAATCCCTTACTAATTAGCTGTGTCGGGTGGTGGAGGGTTACGACACAACATTTATACTTAACGCGATCTAATCTCAAAAACATTTATTATGGATCTATACTAGTGGTGAGTGTAGTGATGAGTGTACTAGTGGTGAGTGTACTAGTGGTGAGTGAGTGTACTAGTGGTGAGTGTACTAGTGGTGAGTGTACTATTGGTGAGTGTACTAGTGGTGAGTGAGTGTACTAGTGGTGAGTGTACTAGTGGTGAGTGTACTAGTGGTGAGTGTACTAGTGGTGAGTGTACTAGTGGTGAGTGAGTGTACTAGTGGTGAGTGTACTAGTGGTGAGTGTACTAGTGGTGAGTGTACTAGTGGTGAGTGTAGTGGTGAGTGTGCTCGTGGTGAGTGTACTAGTGGTGAGTGTAGTGGTGAGTGTACTAGTGGTGAGTGTACTAGTGGTGAGTGTACTAGTGGTGAGTGTACTAGTGGTGAGTGTAGTGGTGAGTGTACTAGTGGTGAGTGTACTAGTGGTGAGTGAGTGTACTAGTGGTGAGTGTACTAGTGGTGAGTGTACTAGTGGTGAGTGTACTAGTGGTGAGTGTACTAGTGGTGAGTGTAGTGTTGTGTGTGCTAGTGGTGAGTGTGCTAGTGGTGAGTGTACTAGTGGTGAGTGAGTGTACTAGTGGTGAGTGAGTGTACTAGTGGTAAGTGTAGTGGTGAGTGTACTAGTGGTGAGTGTAGTGGTGAGTATAGTGGTGAGTATACTAGTGGTGAGTGTAGTAGTGGTGAGTGTGCTAGTGGTGAGTGTAGTGGTGAGTGTACTCGTGGTGAGTGTACTCGTGGTGAGTGTACTAGTGGTGAGTGTAGTGGTGAGTGTACTGGTGATGAGTGTACTGGTGGTGAGTGTACTGGTGGTGAGTGTACTAGTGGTGAGTGTAGTGGTGAGTGTACTCGTGGTGAGTGTACTCGTGGTGAGTGTGCTAGTGGTGAGTGTGCTAGTGGTGAGTGTAGTGGTGAGTGAGTGTACTAGTGGTGAGTGTAGTGGTGAGTGTAGTGGTGAGTGTACTAGTGGTGAGTGTACTAGTGGTGAGTGTAGTGGTGAGTGTAGTGGTGAGTGTACTAGTGGTGAGTGTACTAGTGGTGAGTGTAGTGGTGAGTGTACTAGTGGTGAGTGTACTAGTGGTGAGTGTACTAGTGGTGAGTGTAGTGGTGAGTGTACTAGTAGTGAGTGTGCTAGTAGTGAGTGTACTAGTGGTGAGTGTACTAGTGGTGAGTGTACTAGTGGTGAGTGTAGTGGTGAGTGTACTAGTGGTGAGTGTACTAGTGGTGAGTGAGTATACTAGTGGTGAGTGTACTAGTGGTGAGTGTACTAGTGGTGAGTATACTAGTGGTGAGTGTACAAGTAGTGAGTGTACTAGTGGTGAGTGTACTAGTGGTGAGTGTACTAGTGGTGAGTGTAGTGGTGAGTGTACTAGTGGTGAGTGTACTAGTGGTGAGTGTACTAGTGGTGAGTGTAGTGATGAGTGTACTAGTGGTGAGTATACTAGTGGTGAGTGTACTAGTGGTGAGTGTACTAGTGGTGAGTGTAGTGGTGAGTGTAGTGTTGTGTGTGCTAGTGGTGAGTGTGCTAGTGGTGAGTGTACTAGTGGTGAGTGAGTGTACTAGTGGTGAGTGAGTGTACTAGTGGTAAGTGTAGTGGTGAGTGTACTAGTGGTGAGTGTAGTGGTGAGTATAGTGGTGAGTATACTAGTGGTGAGTGTAGTAGTGGTGAGTGTGCTAGTGGTGAGTGTAGTGGTGAGTGTACTCGTGGTGAGTGTACTCGTGGTGAGTGTACTAGTGGTGAGTGTAGTGGTGAGTGTACTGGTGATGAGTGTACTGGTGGTGAGTGTACTGGTGGTGAGTGTAGTGGTGAGTGTAGTGGTGAGTGTACTCGTGGTGAGTGTACTAGTGGTGAGTGTGCTAGTGGTGAGTGTGCTAGTGGTGAGTGTAGTGGTGAGTGAGTGTACTAGTGGTGAGTGTAGTGGTGAGTGTAGTGGTGAGTGTACTAGTGGTGAGTGTACTAGTGGTGAGTGTAGTGGTGAGTGTAGTGGTGAGTGTGCTAGTGGTGAGTGTAGTGGTGAGTGTACTAGTGGTGAGTGTACTAGTGGTGAGTGTAGTGGTGAGTGTACTAGTGGTGAGTGTACTAGTGGTGAGTGTACTAGTGGTGAGTGTAGTGGTGAGTGTACTAGTAGTGAGTGTGCTAGTAGTGAGTGTACTAGTGGTGAGTGTACAAGTAGTGAGTGTACTAGTGGTGAGTGTACTAGTGGTGAGTGTAGTGGTGAGTGTACTAGTAGTGAGTGTGCTAGTAGTGAGTGTACTAGTGGTGAGTGTAGTGGTGAGTGTACTAGTGGTGAGTGTACAAGTGGTGAGTGTACTAGTGGTGAGTGTACTAGTGGTGAGTGTAGTGGTGAGTGTACTAGTAGTGAGTGTGCTAGTAGTGAGTGTACTAGTGGTGAGTGTAGTGGTGAGTGTACTAGTGGTGAGTGTACTAGTGGTGAGTGTACTAGTAGTGAGTGTGCTAGTAGTGAGTGTACTAGTGGTGAGTGTAGTGGTGAGTGTACTAGTGGTGAGTGTAGTGGTGAGTGTACTAGTAGTGAGTGTGCTAGTAGTGAGTGTACTAGTGGTGAGTGTAGTGGTGAGTGTAGTGGTGAGTGTAGTGGTGAGTGTAGTGGTGAGTGTACTAGTGGTGAGTGTAGTGGTGAGTGTACTAGTAGTGAGTGTGCTAGTAGTGAGTGTACTAGTGGTGAGTGTAGTGGTGAGTGTACTAGTGGTGAGTGTACTAGTAGTGAGTGTGCTAGTAGTGAGTGTACTAGTGGTGAGTGTACTAGTGGTGAGTGTAGTGGTGAGTGTACTAGTGGTGAGTGTACTAGTAGTGAGTGTACTAGTGGTGAGTGTAGTGGTGAGTGTAGTGGTGAGTGTACTAGTGGTGAGTGTAGTGGTGAGTGTACTAGTAGTGAGTGTGCTAGTAGTGAGTGTACTAGTGGTGAGTGTAGTGGTGAGTGTACTAGTAGTGAGTGTGCTAGTAGTGAGTGTACTAGTGGTGAGTGTAGTGGTGAGTGTACTAGTAGTGAGTGTACTAGTAGTGAGTGTGCTAGTAGTGAGTGTACTAGTGGTGAGTGTAGTGGTGGTGATTGTCTATTTGTGTTTCTCCCTTGTGGTGGAACTTTGTAGGATGAACGTTGAGATGTATAAGGGGCACATTGTGACCACTCAGGTCTGAATTGTTCTGTAGTAATGAAATGAACACTGATAAGGGGTTGACAGGTTTGATGTCAACTTATGTAAAATCGCGTGTTGTGTTTGTTTAAAGCAGCAGTGCTGTTACACACTTCATGGATTGTGCATTCATATTATGTCGTGCGTGTAACAACGGGGGACTGTGATTTGTGTACACACATGAATCATAATGTGCATTGTGTAGTTTGTGTCCTATAGCATTCACGTGTTTGTTTATCAATGTCGTGTTTGTCACGCGGCACTCATTCAGCAGTGAATTAACAATAGGCCATGCATGCACACAATGTGGTGTACCTTATAGTGTACCTCTAACACAGTCATCATTATAATATGGGAATTGTGTGTTTGTGTACCATACAACATTAGGAGCTACCTGCAGTGGTGTTAGAGTGCGTTGTCACCATTCTGCTGTTTTCTCTACAACAGCACACCTATACCAGTTGCAATTGTGCTGTGTGTGTGTGTTGTGTACATGTTGTGTATATTATTCACAAAGTAATAAAGCGATTACGTTGGTGAACATCTGTTGTTGTTCCTGCTGTGATAGAAGCAGAGTGGTAAGTGTGGAGTGTGTGGTGTGTGGTGGTTGGTGGTGGTGTGTGATGGTGTGGTGTGTGGTGGTGGTGGTTGGTGGTGGTTGGTGGTGGTGGTTGGTGGTGGTGGTTGTGGTGGTGGTGGTTGTTGGTGGTGGTTGGTGGTCGTGTGCGGTGGTGGTGGTTGGTGGTGGTGGTTGTTGGTGGTTGTTGGTGGTGGTGGTTGTTGGTGGTGGTGGTTGTTGGTGGTGGTGGTTGTTGGTGGTGGTGGTTGTTGGTGGTGGTTGTTGGTGGTGGTGGTTGTTGGTGGTGGTGGTTGTTGGTGGTGGTGGTTGTTGGTGGTGGTGGTTGTTGGTGGTGGTGGTTGTTGGTGGTGGTGGTTGTTGGTGGTGGTGGTTGTTGGTGGTGGTGGTTGTTGGTGGTGGTGGTTGTTGGTGGTGGTGGTTGTTGGTGGTGGAACGAGCGCCACCTCGAGTCCACATCTCGCATCGCCGCCGCTCTCACGGCGACGGCGGGAGAGAAGCAGCAGCAGGAGGAGGGTGGTGGTGGACGTGGTGGTGGTGGGAGACGGAGCGCCGTTGTCAACCACGGAGTCAACACGCGCTGACAGGAGAAGGAGGAGGCCGGGAGACCCCTGCCCCAAGACGCAAGGCGACTTCAAGGGGCCACAGAAGCGGACGACGAGGAGGAGGAGGGAGGAGAGAGACGCAGCAACGGGGGCCACATCTTGACAGCTCAACATACACAAGTCCGCGCGATCGTTCTCGTCGACAGAAAGCCCTACTGTGTGGACCCCCTTTGGGACCCTTTAAAGGATCACCAAGGGGTCACCAAGGGGGTCACCAAGGGGGTCACATCGAAGGCGACGCCTCGACCCGGGGCCATGCGGCCCTCACTCAGGGCAGCAGGAGGAGGCCCCTGAGCGCCGCCCTCCCCCGCGAGGTAAGGGGGGGGGCCCACGGGGGGGGGGGGGGGCACCCCGAGCTACTGGGGGGCGGGGTGGGGGTCTCGGGGTGGGGGCGTCGTGGGGGGCCCTGACCCCCCCCCCCGCTGTGTGAGAGGGGAGGCAGGGGAGGCCGAGGCATGGAGTCGGAGCCCGCGGCTAGGGCGTGGGCGGTCTGGGGGGGACAGGGGGTCGAGTTTGGTTGTGGTGTTGTTGTGAGGGTGTAGTTGTGTTGTGATGTTGTGTTGTTGTTGTGAGGGGTGTAGTTGTGTTGTAGTTGTGGTAGTGTTGTAGTTGTGGTGTTGTAGTTGTGTTGTTGTGAGGGGTGTAGTTGTGTTGTAGTTGTGGTATTGTTGTAGTGTTGTAGTTGTGGTGTTGTAGTTGTGTTGTGGTGTTGTGAGGGGTGTAGTTGTGTAGTTGTGAGGGTGTAATTGTGTAGTTTGTTGTTGTGAGGGGTGTAGTTGTGTTGTTGTAGTTGTGTTGTTGTGAGGGTGTAGTTGTGGTGTTGTAGTTTTGTTGTTGTTGTGGTGTAGTTGTGGTGAGGGGTGTAGTTGTTGTGAGGGTGTAGTGTTGTGTGAGGGTGTAGTTGTGGTATAGTTGTGGTGTTGTAGTTGTGTTGTTGTGTGAGGGGTGTAGTTGTGTTGTGGTTGTGTTGTTGTGAGGGGTGTAGTTGTGTTATGTGAGGGTGTAGTTGTGTAGTTGTGGTGTAGTTGTGGTGTTGTATTTGTGTTGTGTGAGGGGTGTAGTTTTGTTGTGGTTGTGTTGTTGTGAGGGGTGTAGTTGTGTTGTGTGAGGGTGTAGTTGTGGTGTTGTAGTGTGAGGGTGTAGTTGTGGTGTTGTTGTGTGAGGGGTGTAGTTGTGTAGTTGTGAGGGTGTAGCTGTGTTGTTGTAAGGGTGTAGTTGTGGTGTTGTAGTTATGTTGTTGTGTGAGGGGTGTAGTTGTGGTGTTGTGAGGGGTGTAGTTGTGGTGTTGTGAGGGGTGTAGTTGTAGTTGTGTTGTGAGGGTGTAGTTGTGTAGTTTGTTGTTGTGAGGGGTGTAGTGTTGTTGTAGTTGTGTTGTTGTGAGGGTGTAGTTGTGGTGTTGTAGTTTTGTTGTTGTGGTGGTGTAGTTGTGTTGTGGTGAGGGGTGTAGTTGTTGTGAGGGTGTAGTGTTGTGTGAGGGTGTAGTTGTGGTATAGTTGTGGTGTTGTAGTTGTGTTGTTGTGTGAGGGGTGTAGTTGTGTTGTTGTGGTTGTGTTGTTGTGAGGGGTGTAGTTGTGTAGTTGTGGTGTTGTATTTGTGTTGTGTGAGGGGTGTAGTTTTGTTGTGGTTGTGTTGTGAGGGGTGTAGTTGTGGTGTTGTAGTGTGAGGGTGTAGTTGTGGTGTTGTTGTGTGAGGGGTGTAGTTGTGTCGTGAGGGTGTAGTTGTGTTGTTGTAAGGGTGTAGTTGTGGTGTTGTAGTTATGTTGTGTGAGGGGTGTAGTTGTGGTGTTGTGAGGGGTGTAGTTGTGTTGTTGTTGTGGTGTTGTGAGGGTGTAGTTGGGTTGTTGTGAGGGGTGTAGTTTTGTTGTTGTTGTGGTGTTGTGAGGGTGTAGTTGGGTTGTTGTGAGGGGTGTAGTTGTGTTTGCGTTAGAGGTACAATTGTGTTGGGGTTAGGGGTGTAATTGGGTTATGGGTATATTTGTGATAAGGACAGGGTTATAGTTGTGTTAGTGGTGTAGTTGTGTTAGTGGTGTAGTTGTGTTGTGGGCGGTGTAGTTGTGTTGTTGTGAGGGGTGTAGTTGTGTTGTTGTTGGGGGTATATTTGTTTGTTGTGACAGGGTTAGGGGGTTAGGGGTCTGTAGGTAGAGCTATGGTTATAGGGTCGGACTTATCCCATATCCATAACGCTAACCTGTAGCTCGAATTCTAACCTAGCCCTACTGTACATATAAGGCTGTGGTTAAGTCAACGTTAGGACTACAGCGTTAGTGTTAGGGGTATGGTGGGGCTGGGGTTAGAGATATAGGGCTAGTATCAGCGAATTGGGGTTAATGTTTGTGCTTGTAGGGCCAGCTTTGTAGGCTGGGTAAGGTTCGGGCCATATAGTCCAGGCTATAGGGTAAGAGTTATGGGGTCGGGCCTGTATGCTGTGACTCGAACCTATAGTGTACCAGGCTAACCCTACCCTGGTGAACACGGTAGTCGCAGGCTCCGGCCCTGTGCTATTGGTTAGACAATCGCCAACTCGGTTTCACAAAACTTTATTTCGTAACAAACAAAAAATGTTGCACGCAACGACAGTTCGGGTTAAATTAGTGCATAGTTGTTTGGGTCTATCGGCTGTGTATAGGCCTATGGGGTTAATGTTATTGAGACTGTGTACAGTATTAGCGTGGTCATTTCCCTAACGTACCGTGTGGTCGGCTGAGGGGTACGGCAAGGTGAGAGCATTAGAGTTAAGGGCTAGGTTATAGGGTTAGAGCTTTGGGTATGGCAGGGCTGGGTTATAGGGTTAGAGCTTTGGGTATGGCAGGGCTGGGTTATAGGGTTAGAGCTTTGGGTATGGCAGGGCTGGGTGTATAGGTTATGGGTATGACAGGGCTGGGTATATAGGTTATGGGTATGACAGGGCTAGGTATATAGGTTATGTGTATGGCAGGGCTGGGTGTATAGGTTATGGGTATGGCAGGGCTGGGTGTATAGGTTATGTGTATGGCAGGGCTGGGTATATAGGTTATGGGTATGGCAGGGCTGGGTATATAGGTTATGTGTATGGCAGGGCTGGGTATATAGGTTATGGGTATGGCAGGGCTGGGTGTATAGGTTATGTGTATGGCAGGGCTAGGTATATAGGTTATGTGTATGGCAGGGCTGGGTATATAGGTTATGGGTATGGCAGGGCTAGATATATAGGTTATGGGTATGGCAGGGCTAGGTGTATAGGTTATGTGTATGGCAGGGCTAGGTATATAGGTTATGGGTATGGCAGGGCTAGATATATAGGTTATGGGTATGGCAGGGCTAGGTGTATAGGTTATGTGTATGGCAGGGCTAGGTATATAGGTTATGGGTATGGCAGGGCTAGGTATATAGGTTATGGGTATGGCAGGGCTAGGTGTATAGGTTATGGGTATGGCAGGGCTAGGTGTATAGGTTATGGGTATGGCAGGGCTAGGCTATAGGCTTCGTGTGTGCGTGCTCTTTGGCTGCCAGTCTGAGGGTTAAGGTCCCTGATAAGGGGTTCTTATTTGGGTCCCTGTGTCTTTATGTGTTTGCGTTTTTACGTAGCTGTGTGTTCGTGTACTTATGTATCTATATATATAAAATCGCAAATCTGTCTGTCTGTCTGTGTGTGTGTCTGTCTGTCTGTCTGTGTGTCGCCGGACCATACGCAGTTTCATTGGACGACCGGCGCGGAACACGGTGGTTGCTCCTGGCAACGGGTAGCGACGCATTCGCTGCGGGGTGGACGCCATTTTTAATTCCCATTAAAAATATGCGCACGCATTAATACGCGACTCTGAGGTAAATTCATCAAAGTTTCACGTCCTCTTCACTCCCCCCCCCAACCCCAATGTGTGCAATTACTATTATAGGGTCGGTAGATAATAAAATTATAGCGATTAGACAGTATTATTGTAGCGCGGGGGGGGGGTAAGGGCCCCAGTACCCAGCCTCAGCCGGGTGGGCAATCTAGGCGAGGCCGGAGGCTCTGCACGGTACTAGGCCTCGACACCCCACCCGTGTCAAGCGACGACTTTGTTGTATAAACTCGATATACCCAGCGTTGCCCGGGGGGAAAATACATTTAAAATCTTCTGAAAACTTTCAAACATTACATACCAATGAAAAAACAACTGTGTAATTACTTTTAAACCCGACGCGCCAAGAATCGATTCTTTAAATGTTGACTGTACAAATAGTCATTAAGCTGGGTGAGCGTACTGGCAGTCTATAATGTAGATTGTATCCTGGTTATTAAGCTGGGTGGGTGTACTGGCAGTCTATAATGTAGACTGTAGCCTGGTTATTAAGTAAAGTGAGTCAATTTGTAACACGTAGGCTTTCGCGACCATTATTCATAAACAACGTTATTGGGTTTAGATCGCCTTATTTATTAATGTGTTGTAACCCTCCACCACCCGACACGGCCAATCAGTAAAAAAGTGTCACGTTGATAAAAGACTAATAGTTCACTGCTTTAGCCCACCGGTGTGTTGAAGCGTGAAACCACAACAATTACCATTTCAGAGTACGACGTTTCGCTGATGCTGGATGCAATTACCAGCGAAACGTCGTACTCAAAAATTGTCTGTCCGTCTGTGTACGCTCGCTTGCGAGGGATTTGCCGGGAGGCACGTCCCGTGCCCCGCGATGGGAATAAGCATGTCAGTTTTTTTATCCGTCACCTTTAAAGTGGTTTAATGATCGATTTAGTGTTATTCAACTTTATTTATTTATTTCTTCTGTGTATATATGTAAGGTTATTAAGAAATATATTTTTCACCCGGGCAACGCCGGGTACTTCTGCTCGTGTTTTTATATTTGTGCCTGTGTTTTGTGTCCTTGTGTATGTGCGTGTGTACAGTACTTTAGTTTGTGTTTACATGTTGATGTCCTTGTGTTTGTGTCCTTGGGTGTTCGTGTCTTTGTGGCTATTTGTGTGTTAACGTGTTTGTGTATCCAGTGCTGTGTGTATTTATGTTATTATTTGTGCCCCTATGCTTGTGTCTGTTTCCCTGTGTTTTGTGTTCCTGTGTTTGTGTCTCTGTTTGGGGAGCTGTGCTTTTGTGTCACTTTGTTTGTGCCCCTTGGTGTTTACATTTGGTTCACAGACCCTGTGTGTTCACGATGTGTACGCTTTTATGTGTGCTTTGATGTATTTGTACTCTGGTGGAAGTATGCACTATAATGAGATGTGTACGCTTGCCATCCACACGGCGGTCACAAACAGTGGCATCTCGTACTCTTAGGTTTTTCGGTAAAGTCACGTAGGTAAAAAATAAAAATATAATTGAAATAAGAATAGAAATAAAATAATAAATCACTTTTCCTTTCTATTATTATTGCAATTATATTTTTATTATTTATTTTTTACCTACGTGAATTTACCGAAAAATTAAAATAAAAAATTACTTTTTTTTATTTCTATTATTATTGCAATTATATTTGTATTTTTTTACCTACGTGACTTTACCGAAAAACCTAAGAATATGAATCCTTGCAGTCACGAAAGCTTCAAATCTAGTGGCATCTCAACCTCCGCCAGGTCACCTCAGCCTAAACCCACTTGCATCCACAAATACATTCGGCATTACGAAAACACCAGCGTGCGTTTGACATCCACCAGCAGCACAGTGGGAGATCGAGCGGCCGGATGTGCGCGTGTAGTTTTCGACACACACCGCTCTGACGGATGTTTCGCTGACCTTAATACCTTAATAGATGCTCGCTTACGGATTACCGTCTGCAGGGCGTTGTGCGTTGGGTACCGTTTGCATACCGCCTACTCAATTAAGAGATTCTGTGAACCTGAACGGGGTTGCTATGGTGATTCTTTACTTAATGGTTGCTGCGGTGGTGGTGCTGCTACTTGGTTTGGTTGCTAAGGTGATGCTACTTGGCTATTTTTCCCCACGGTGACACTTCGGCATGGTTGCTTTAGCGTAACTCGTTGGCGTCGTTCCTACTGAGATACTGCTTGGCGTTGTTGCCATGACGACGCTCCTTGGTTCGGTTGCTATGGTGTTGCTATTTAGCTTGGTTGCTATGGCAATGCTTCTCGGAGCGGTTGCCGTGACAACGGAGAGGGAGGGAGTGTGTGACGTTTCAAGACGTCATCGTTTCAGCCGACCCTGAACACCACACATTGTCACATCACGTTGTCCCGCATCATCATACTTCACAACAATCTAACATCACATATTTATCATAACACATGTTTGTGTACCTGTGTATTTACACTTGGCTAACATACCCTGTGTGCCCACGATGTGTACTCTGCGAGGTTGACTCAGCCTTAATTGAGTGCCTGATGCTTTGTGTAAACAACACTGGGAAACAAGGTGGCTAGGCATGGTGTTGGCCACCGACTCCCTCGTGTGCTGTGCCGGACTTCATAGGTACCCACAAACAGCACTTGCCCCAAGAATCTGTTAAAGGCTATATGGGGGGTCTTTGTATGTTTGTTGGGAGCGGTGGTGTAGTGGTTGGCCCTCTGCACTTTAAACCTGGCGACCCGAGTTCGATTCATACCCATGGCCACCATCAGTGACGGTGAATATCTGATCCGGTCCTTGGCCTCTCCAAGGTCAACTCAGCCTTGTATGAGCGCCGGGCGCGGTGTGTAAATATCAGCCTTGGCGAGGCAAAGGCGGCTGAGCGCGTAACTGACCACACCACCCCGTCGTGTGACGGTTCCGGCCTTCAAAGACGCTCGCTCGCACCCCTTGCCCCTACATTTTAAGTGAGCTTCAAGCGGGATCTTTTATCTTTGTGTTCTTGTGCGAGCAGTGAGACCCCCACTGCCGTGGGGGGCGAGGGGCCCCGCATCCAGAGGGAGATGACCGTGGGGGCGGTGCCCTGAGCAAGGGAACGGTGGTGCCCCGGTTGACGCCGATGGGAGCACCACCAGGGCTGCCCGGATCGCGTGACTCCGCTCTCAGCGCCGGCCCTGTGCAGGTGAGCTTTGATCGGTTCACCACTGGACGAAAGCCTCTCCAATCTGTTGCTATGTCTCACCCGAGCACCTGTACACTGAGCTGATTTCATCGCTCCATCTCCACGGTGGGCCTAATCTTATACGTGTTCCATTCCTTGGCTGGCACTGTGGTCGTTTGTTTGCGTGTGTCTGTGGTTAATCCGGTGTACGTACGTGTTTGGGCAGGCATGTGTGCGTAGTTAATTGTTGCGTGTGGGGAGTGGTAGCTCAGTGGTAAGCGCACTGCTCTACGAACCCGGAGACTAAGTTCGATTCCGGCTCGTATCCAAAACCAGTGACGATTATCTGAACCAGTCCCAAGGCCTCCCATAGGTGGTTCATTCTTCAATGAGAACCTGGTGGATAAACATCAGCACTGGGAATAAATTAACCCGTAAAAAAAAGTTTTTCACTATAAATCTTTTATATGCGTGGCGGCTAGAGTCCTCTCGTCCTCTGGCTTGAGATGGCTGCCACCTATGGGTCAGATGATTGCCTGCCACCATTAAGCAATTGGCAATTAAATATTTTAAAAAAATTCCTAAAAAGTGTAAAGTTATGGAAAAAAATATTTCACGAAAATAAATTGTCACGCACAACGAGTTTATGTGCAAAATGTCAGCTCGATTGGATCACGGGAAGTGGGTTAAAAAACGACCGAAAGATTTGCACGGTCATAAGCGCGCAAGCAAGCAAGTGAACTTAATATAAAAGATTTAATAAATAGGGAATCAAAATGCGGCCAGCACTTGCCCCAACAGAGTGTGTGTGTCTGCATAGGGATGGATTCGACCATCACACTGTGGCAGTTCCTGCTGCAGCTGCTGCTGGACGTGCGGAACCAGAACCTCATCGCGTGGACCTCGTCGGACGGGGAGTTCAAGCTGCTGCAGGCCGAGGAGGTGGCGCGCCTGTGGGGGCTGCGCAAGAACAAGACCAACATGAACTACGACAAGCTGAGCAGGGCGCTGAGATACTACTACGAGAAGGTGGGGGGGGGGACACGGGGACATGTCACAGGGACAGGGAGATACAACATCAGAGAACGAGACCGATGTGACGAGTAGATACTTGTACGAGACGGTAGGGAGACACGGGTACACTGGTGGGACATGAAGAACACACAGATAGAGTAACGTAATTTATGAGCCCGTGAAATTCAATTTGTTGAGACAATTACTGTCCAACAACCAGAGGGTCCAAGGCTATCGCTAGCAGGGCACGTGGTGGCACACCAGCACAATGGGTGAACTGGGCGTGTCAGTGTGGTGTGTGGCAATTTAAGCCTGGTGAATTTAGAGAGCTGTGCGTGCCGCGTTCACTGAGTCGAGCGCCGTGTGTCGTGTCGCGTAGAACATCATCAAGAAGGTGAACGGTCAGAAGTTTGTCTACAAGTTCGTCTCGTTCCCCGAATCGGTGAACCTGGATACGGCGTCGCTCACGTCTGCCGACGCCGAGCGTGTCACGACCCTCCTACTGGAGGGCGCCAGCAAGACGGGGCCTTCGGGGCCCTCCACCGTCTCTTCCAGCACCGCCGCCACAGCGGCCGGGCCCGCTCAGCCGCCCGCCGTCGTCATGGGCAACGGCGCGGTGACGGTGGCCGGGGTGGCGGCGTCCGCCGGCGTCACCGACTGGGGGGGCGTGGTGGACGGAGGGGCACGGAGATCCGGCGGGAAGGTGGGTGGGGGTGCCGTCGCGTCCGCCGGCGGTGGCGGTGGTGGCGGTGGTGGCGGTGGCACCTCCGGCTCGGACTACAAGACGTCGGGGCTGTACTCCACGTTCACCATCTACTCGCTGCAGGCGGCGCCCAGCGGCGTGCAAACCGGTGCCGCCCAGCAGCCCGCCGCGCCGACGCCAATGTCGCTGCCGGTGCAGCAACCGGCCAAGACGGTGGCGCACGGGGTAGCGCAGTCCTCGGTGGTGCAGGAAGGCACCGAGCGGACCGAAGGGGAAGCGCCCCTGCCGCACGGAGCCTCCGTGCCAGCTACGGTGCACTTGGGCGCTCACGAGGTGCAAGGCGAAAAGAGGGTAAGGGCACGTTCATTTGCTGTAGTGGTTGTGATGTGGTCCTCTGTGATGGTGTATGAATGTGGGTTCGCGTTGCTGTGTGTTGTTAGGATAATGATTATGTAATGGGGTAGAGGTTGTGATGTTTGTTGGTGGTGATGAGGAGGTGATTACGTAAAGATGTGTTATCAATGCGCGGAGGAGATAGTATCGACGTGGATCTGATTGTTATGCATCATCGCAACCTCTCGTTGTGTTTTTTCGCCTGTTGTTGACTGCGTTCAGAACCCCAAGGAGGAGGAGGAGGTGGATGCGGTTGACGTGGAGATTGTGGTGATGCGGCCTGAGTCGTCACCGGGTACCCCCGAAGAGGAGGTGGGGCCGTCGCTGCCCATGGTGGTCGTGAAGGAGGCACCCTCCCAATTCTCAACGGGCGCCCAGCTGACTCTGGTATCCGCGGCGAGCACACCCATCACTACGGCGACACTGCAGTCATCCGGCATCTCACAGGTGAGGGGTCGCCATGGCAAAGCTTGCTAAGTGCGGATACCACCTCGCCACCCCCCCCCCGCCACCACAATTACAAGCGTATAATAATAACGACAACACAACAACTCAACACGTAGGTTTTCCCAGCCAATATTCTATATTTTGGCGTAAAATCCCTTCACTACCCAACACAGCCAAACAAATCACGTTGTCGCGCGGTGTGCAAGCGTTTAACTACACGCCGATTATGAGCGTTTTAGCTCACGCACCGCGGGCGAGAGAGAAATCCTCACGGCCAGATCTCGAAATTAGATTCGACTTTTTGCATGAAACTGTGTTGAGCATCTTCCAGAAAATCCATACAGTTATGGATTTAAATTTTCGATTTAAAGCTTTCGTGACTGCAGGGATTCATCTTCTTGGTTCTTTCGGTAAAGTCACGTAGAATGGCAATAATAAAATAATAAAAATAAAACATAATTCTTTTTATTTTTTTATTATTTCCATTCTACGTGACTTTATGGATTTTAGTCTCAATATTTTTTTACTCTGATTTCTATTCGCTTCATTGCATCGTAACTGCTGTTGTTATTTTAGCGATCCAGGCCACTCTTGCAAATGAGACTCATACTGGTCTCTTGGGTGAGTTTATTGACAACAGACAGTTTATTTGATTTGTTAGCCAGTTTCCCCGGCTATTTTAGATGGGAGATCTGAGCGGTTTCATGAGAACAGCAGCAACAATCAAATCAAAGATAAAAAAACATCAACGTTTGCCAAGAACAAGTACGGGGAGTCCTCCAGCGATATTGCACAACCAACAAACTACGGTCGTAAACGAAACGCACGCAAATCAAAAGAACAGTGCAAAATACAGGATGAAAGCAAGAGGTGCCAGAAACAGTTAGGTAAAGGTGCAAGCAAGTATGGCGCCTACTTTAAACAGGATCAACTTTAACACTCGGACATGGGTTGATTTAGATTTGATGGGTCGTTAATTGCATTGGCGCCTGGTTAAACGGGATCAACTTGAACACTCGGACATGGGTTGACTTAGATTTGATGGGTCGTTAATTGCATTGGTAACCTAAGGCACTCACCCCCCCCCCCCCCCCACCGGTAACCGTCGCCATGTCGTCGCTGTCGCACCGCAGATGGCGATGAGCCCATCGTCCCCAGAGGGGGGCGAGGCCCCCCGCGTGAAGAGACCCAAACCCCCCCAGCCCCCCCTGCTCATCATCTCCGAGTCGGATTCGTTGAGTTCTGGGGGGGTGCTCACCAGCACAGGGTGCCGCACCCTCGACATGATCCCCAGCCCCCTGATGCCGTTCACTACCGGGGCATCGCTGCTGGGGCAGGTCAGAGGGCAGCGCTGCCCCATCACACTCACCACACTGACCACCACCACACTGACCACACCACCACATTACCACACTGACCGTACTCACGACCACCTCACCACCATCACCACACTCACCAACATAGTGACTACAACCACCACACTCACCACCACACTGACCATACTCACGACCACCTCACCACCATCACCACACTCACCAACATGCTGACTACAACCACCATACTCACCACCACACTGACCACACTCACGACCGCCTCACCACCATCACCACACTCACCAACATACTGACTACAACCACCACACTCACCACCACACTGACCGTACTCACGACCACCTCACCACCATCACCACACTCACCAACATACTGACTACAACCACCACACTCACCACCACACTGACCATACTCACGACCACCTCACCACCATCACCACACTCACCAACATGCTGACTACAACCACCATACTCACCACCACACTGACCACACTCACGACCGCCTCACCACCATCACCACACTCACCAACATACTGACTACAACCACCACACTCACCACCACACTGGCCACACTCACTACCACCTCACCGCCATCACCACACTCACCACCACACTCACCACCACCCTCACCGCACTTAACACTACCCTCAACACACTGAACACCACACTCACCACGCACACCATGCTCACCACACCAGACCCACCGCTGACGTTTGAAAGCTGAAACCTGAAGTTTGGATCATTGTGGTTAGTGGTGCTAGTGCCAGCGACAATAATATTGTGGTGGCGACTGATGATAGTGGTCGATGACTGACTGTTGATATGGTGGCGATGTCATGGTGATGGTGATGATAACAGCGGTGATGATGTTAATGTGATGGTGACAATGGCAGCAGTCACGGCAGAGGTCGCAAACGGGTTTTGATTCCTTACCCGTACCCGGCCGCACCAGGGTCGCAAATGGGTACCCGTACCCGTACCCGGCCGGGTACGGGTACCCGTACGCTACCCGTACCCTACCCCAAATGAGTGACAAACGGTTACTCACCGGTGACTCACGGCCTACCCGTACCCGTACCCGGCCGCACCAGGGTCGCAAACGGGTACCCGTACCCGGCCGGGTACAGGTAGCCGGGTATCGGGTAGGGTACGGGTATCGGGTACCCGGTTGCGACCTCTGGGTCACGGTGGTGATGTTCCTGTGTGTGCGATCCTCAGCCTCTGTATCTGACGCCGTCGCCGCTGATCCCATCGGGCAGCATCCACTTCTGGAGCACGCTGAGCCCCCTGGCCCTGCAGAGCCCCGCTCGCACGCAGGCTGGCAATTCCTCCTTCCAGGTGAGCGTTCACTCACCATTGAGCTCACCACGCAAGCCACCAGCCGTCAATCACTCCTTCGCCACACGCCACTCGTTGGACACTACGCACGCACGCGGTGCATCGCACACAACACAGCTCGCACACGGGCAAGGAAATCCCTCTAGGTGAGCGTTCAATCACCACTCAGCTCACCATCTACACACTATAATACGCTACACGCACACTCACCACTGTCTCACCTCTGCCTCACCCCCCCCCCCCCCCACCGCCGTCGTGTGAAGTTCCCGTCTGCAGGATCCATGGCGACCATCCCCCTGGCGACGCTGGATGGCCTCTCTACCCCCGTGGTGCTCTCTCCTGGGCCGCAGAAAAACTAACTTCGTCGCATCTCACCGTCATCATCATCATCACTACCACCACATCATCACCAACACCATAATGACCGTACTCACTTATCTTCACCTCTTCACCTCTTCCTGCTCGGCCAACTTTTTGGAGATGTCGAAATGTGGTTTGGGGATATCATGAACCCTCATCATTGTTCTCACCGACATCATCGTCTTCATCATCGTCTTCATCATCGTCAGTGTCTTGTGTCACCAACTCCCCCTCCTCCTCACGGCTCCGTCTGTCGCCCATAGAGGGCGGACGTCAGTCATGGACTTGCCGCTGACAATCCAGTTCTGGGTTTGAGCCGGAACCCAGGCTCTTCTGAGAATCCGGTTCTGGCTTTGAGCTGGAACCCAGGCTCTTCTGAGAATCTGGTTCTGGCTTTGAGCTGGAACCCAGGCTCTTCTGAGAATCCGGTTCTGGCTTTGAGCTGGAATCCAGGCTCCTCAGAGAATCTGGTTCTGGCTTTGAGCTGGAACCCAGGCTCTTCTGAGAATCCGGTTATGGGTTTGAGCTGGAATCCAGGCTCCTCAGAGAATCTGGTTCTGGCTTTGAGCTGGAACCCAGGCTCTTCTGAGAATCCGGTTATGGGTTTGAGCTGGAATCCAGGCTCCTCAGAGAATCTGGTTCTGGGTTTGAGCTGGAACCCATACATATTTTCCACTGCGCCACCAAGCCATGCCAAGACAGCCCGGCTTGGCTCAGAAGGCGCCGGGTTGTTTTTCCACTGCGGGAGCCGAGCCGCTGACGTCTTGTGGCTGCGCGCGCTCCACGATCCCAGGCCTTGGCCCTGCTTGGCTCCGAGCCAGACGTCTTCTGGTGAGGCCTGCGTAGCACAAGGTGCCCCGTGCTGGCTCTGATGTGTCAGTGGAAAAGGGGTAATTAGGTTCCTCTTTGGCAATTCAGTTCTAGGCTTAATCCGGAACCCTGGCTTCCTTTGACTGTGGTCGCACCTCTCCTGTCAACTCAAGGAAGCTTCGTGTTGAGAAGATGTGGAGACGAAAAGTGAAGAAGGGAGCCGCTTTGTGACTCTACTGTGGACAGCAAGCAGAGTCTTTCAAGGAGGAGTTAATCAAATCCATGTGCCAACGACAACGCATGTGCCGCCTCAAACATTGAGACCCAGTCCAGAAGAACGGGGGACGTCTGGTGCGGAGATGGAGTAACATTGTTGGGGCCCACTGTAGAGTGACACTGCTGTGTGTCTGCAGTGCTACTGCGGTGGTGTGTGTGTGTCTGAAGTGACACTGTGATGTGTGTGTGTGTGTCTGGGGTGACGCTGGTGTGAGTCTCCAGTTAGACTGGGACTCTGCGAGGAGTGACACTGGTGTCGAGTATTCAGGGTCGTTGGGCCCAACGTGTGACGTGTCACTGGGGACCCATTGTAAAGCGACGGCAGTCACCAAACTACAGAGGTAACCCTTGGAAGAGAGGGCCATCAGGTTAGAGGGCAAGGGAGGTCATGGTGGGTGGGGGGGGGTGGGGAGGTGGGTGACCACCTTGGGTTTGATTTGGAACCGGGTGCTGCGGTGGGAATCCGTGTAAAAGGGTAGAGAGGCACAGGCCGCCCATTTCCCTCCGCTGGTAACAAGTGCTGCCCCCCCCCCCCCAGGCGTGGAGTCGTCTTCGTGTGCTGGGAGGCGGGGTTAGGGGCGGGCACGGCTTGGGTTTCAGAATCTAAGAGCATGACTCCGTGTGCCTCAAATTGCCACCATCACCACCGTCTCCACCACCACCGCCTCCTCCACCACCGCCTTCACTGTGAGGGAGATTGTCAGGGGCAGGGCAGTGAGTGTGTGCCTCATTCCAGCGTGCTTGGTGTTTTAGCAGTTGTGTGTGTATGTGCGTGCCGGTTCAAGAACGTGTGTTGTTCCAGAGAGTGTGTGTTGTTCCAGAGAGTGTGTGTTGTTCCAGAGAGTGTGTGTTGTTCCAGAGAGTGTGTGGTGTTTCAGTTCCAGAGAGTGTGTTGTTCCAGAGAGTGTGTTATTCCAGAGAGTGTGTTACAGAGAGTGTGTGTTGTTCCAGAGAGTGTGTGTTGTTCCAGAGAGTGTGTGGTGTTTCAGTTCCAGAGAGTGTGTTGTTCCAGAGAGTGTGTTATTCCAGAGAGTGTGTTACAGAGAGTGTGTGTTGTTCCAGAGAGTGTGTTGTTCCAGAGAGTGTGTTGTTCCAGAAAGTGTGTGTTCCACTTCCAGAGAGTGTGTGTTGTTCCAGAGAGTGTGTCTTGTTCCAGTTCCAGAGAGTGTGTCTTGTTCCAGAGTGTTGTATGTGCCGATTCCAGAGAGTGTGTGTTCCATCTCCGTAGAATGCGTGTCGCGCGAGATGTTCCAGTGTGCGTCTTTTTACGGAACGTGTACATTATTCTCTTAATGCACGCGTTGTTCCAGAGTATGCGTCGTTCCCCTCTGCGGTCAGATAGAATGCCTGTGTACTACGCATTGTGAGGATTTTTTAAGTGCGCGCGTGCGTGCGTGTTCACTCGACGCGTGCGTTTCTGTCCCAGTGCCCGTGTCCTGGTGTGTGTTGCGTGTGTGATGCACGCGTGTTGTCCCCCAGTGCCTGTGTGTTGCAGAGAGTGCGTGTGCGCGCGTAGTCACAGCGTGCCGCACGCGCGCCGTGCATCCGAAGTCGATACGGCTCGGACGTCACTGCTGTTTGTACCGGCCGCTGTGACCCGGCGTTCTCTGCCGCCCGTCAGTTGGTGCTGTGTCCTTGACCCTTGACTTCTGCCTTATTACTCTGACCCCCCCTCCCTCCCCCGTGCCCTGAACCCGCCCCTATCCGATCGCAATGACCTGTGACCCTTGCACCACAACCCCAATCGTCTGCTCTTCTGCCATGTGACCCTGTTGGGGGGTGGAGCGGTGGCGCAGCGGTTAGCGCACTGCACTTAGAAGCCGGCGACCCGAGTTCGAATTCCTGGCCACGGCCGATGCCGGCGGCGAACACCTGAACGGGTCCTGGGAGGGCGATTATCCGAACTTGCGTCCTGGGAGGGCGATTATCCGAACTTGGGTCCTGGGAGGGCGATTATCCGAACTTGCGTCCTCCCCCCCCCCCCCCCCCTTTTCAGAAATCCGCACTGACCAGCTTGGTGAAGTATGGTCAAACAACACTCACGACCCGCACGGCATGGGCAGTGGCCTGTAGCGTAGACGTGAACTCTCACGTCCCAACTCTACAACCATACCAACTCCGGCAGCATTAACCCTCTGACCCCCTGCACTGTCACACTTGACCTCTGACACCCACGAAGCCCTTCCTCCACACTCCTACTGTTTAGCCCCCCCCTTCACCCCAGTTGTGACGCTAATTTAAAGAGGTAATGCGTAACTTCAGAAGTTTCCTACGATGATTGTGAGGAATGAGTGCGTGCGTCGGTAGTGTGACCCCCACCTCTGAGGGTGGGGAGGGAGTGACCAGGTGACCCCTGACTTAACCCCCACCCCCACCCATTCCTGTTGAACCCTGAACTCACCCAAAGTCCAGGTCATTGGGTCACGTGTGTTTTGTCTCGGACTGGGAGATGTGTGTGGGGGTGGTTACTTGGGAGGGTTCCGTGAGTGACATACTGACGCTCCGTGCTTGCTTTACTGCACTTAGCAAAATATTTTTATACACAATTTGCATATATACAAATACACGGTATATATATACAGTATATATATATTTTACACAACTACGATCAGTGATAACGATGTTTTTATTGCTCTTCCTTGAGCGAGTCGGCGGCGTTGCGTCTCGCCGTGCTGCGCCCACATTCGGGACGCGCACGGACCCCCCCCCCCTCGAGCCCCCCCCCCCTCGAGCCCCCACCCCCTCGAGCCCCCCCCCCCCCCCGAGCCCCCACCCCCTCGAGCCCCCACCCCCTCGAGCCCCCACCCCCTCGAGCCCCCCCCCCCGAGCCCCCACCGGTCATTCGCAGTCCTCGCGATTGTAACTAAAGCTAGAGGCGCGGCCCTGCAAGTTTTCGCTCACGCTGGCAAGAAAGCCTCCGTTAGAGGGAGCTCTAGAAAGCACCCCACCACTACCAAGAGAGGGTATTTGGTCTACTCTTCCACGCTAAGCAGACGTCTTGGTAGAGGCGGGCGTACCCACACTTTACCCCACCACACACGACCTGCCGATCGACAGAGAACCCATGTCCACTGCTGGATGGACTAAGGTGGTGGCGGCTGGGGGGGGGATGTTTCAGAAATGTGCCCAATCTTTTCAATTTCCCCGCCGGGAGTTGGAATCAAACCGGTGCCCTCTGGATTGCAAGGCCCAGTGCTGCTGCTGCTGAGCATCCCACCACAGCGGCGGCTTCACTAAAGTGTTGTCGTTATAATTGTAGCTCGTGCTTGACCGATGTGGTGATGCGGTGGTAAGTGCACTGGGCTCTGAATCCGGCCGGTTATGACGGTGGCGATTGGTACTATCAACTGGTCCTGCGTGGTGGAGTTTGGTCAAACAACCACGCACCTTTGATCGGTGACTTAAACGCAAAACTAAGCAGATACGCCTTCCAGATTTGTCTCTGCGCTTAAGAAAATGTAAACGTTTTACACATCCCCATCAGCCACACGCACGGCCTTCTGGTGGGAGTGTAGAACTTCAGCCGCATTGGTTCAACACGAGATCAACTCAGAATCGGTTTCCACGTTCAGTATCTCATCAGCAGAGTCGGGCTCGCTTGAGCAAACGCCGCTGAACTGCCGGATATTTAGAGGCAAATGCTCTCTCTCTGTCAGACATGGGTCCTAGTTGGACGCAGATCCAAAATCGAATCCGCCCGTTGGGTTACTGCCCGTTTGCCTCCCAGTATTGGCAGGCTCCTCGTCCCGGATACATGGCACTTGCTAGTTTATGTTATGTTTGTTTTATTGCGCGCGCGTTTGCCCGCAAACAGGGCGCGGGTTATTCGTACTTTACTATTAATACCGATAATTAAGTTCCGTCGGGTTTTTTTTGTTTTAAAGATTGTTCCGGGCGGTTTCCGTTCGTACTTTTGACGGTCGATGCGGCGGAGCGGGCGCGTTGGTGCCATTGCTGCCGAGTTCGAGGTACTGTTGTCGTCGTCGTCGTCGCGATTGATCGCAGAGTGATTTCTGGTTTTTGTTTTTGTTGGTTTTATCTCTTTACACCCAGCGGAAATCGTCGAGTAGGGGGCCGGCGGAGGTCCGCTGTAGCTGAACTTCGCAGCTCTTCTAGAAATCAAAACGAACCAAAGAGAAACGGCATCGCGTGCGTGCGTGGTTCGAAGGTGAACGTGGATTTGTGTCGTGTTTTTTTTATGGAAATGTAAATTTGTGTTTTTGTCGGGAGCGTAGCTGTGCACGGGACGATGAGGACCGCGTGAATTGGGACCCTGGTCAGGACCCACTTGCTCCCATTGTCACCGTGCCCGTTGCTCAACTTAACAGGCACCTTTTTCGCAGGCGATGTCACGGATTCATTCCTGAATTTTGGGTTCGGCCACGCAATTATGTTGTCAAATGTATGTCGCAAGACCCTCCGCCACCCAAACATAAGAGCATCGTGTCTAATTGGAGGGCTTCACGACAAACTATTACCCAAGTTATTTTGTGGCCAAACGCAAAGAGCCTACGATGAATTGTAATAAGTCAAAATCGACGCTGCGTGTCTCGGTCAGAGAAACCGAGCCCCACCAAATCGGGTTGTACAACATACCAGAGTAGTAACACTAATAACAATTGCAGTGATGCAACCCTTCAATCCACTGCTGGATGAATGCCTCCAAAATCCACGGCCACCTCTCGCCGCGGTCCAACTGCGCAGCTGCACGCGAACCGATTCCCGTCGCGACGTCTCCGATGTCGTCAGGAGCTGCTCCGTTGCGATTCTTGACCAATACACCGTGAGCGTCGATGGTCATCGCAGAACTTGACTCGCAAAACCAGGACTGGCGATCCATCCTTCACCCAATCGTCGTCGTCTTTGCCGGGTTGCTAAAAACGAGTGCCACGTGGTGGGAAGTCGTCCGCGGGTGTGAATGTGTCTGCACCAGTCCGCGCCTCGATAAGGTCAAATTGCCAACAGGATTAGGACTTGCAAACTGATCGTGGCGCTCGTTACGCAGGCAGACACGACGTGGATTATGATGATGATGTTGTTGGTAATGATGACGATGGGAAGCCATGGAGAAGTGTGCACGTTTTGACGCTCATCCCGAGAGCTGTAGTTTCTCCCCGTGTTGAAAGACGCGTGTAGCTTGCGCGCGGTCGAGGTCCGGCCCAGCGGTGACCTTCGCCAACCTGTCTACTCGTGTGTAAGCCGTGGGTGTACACACTTCCCCCTTTGCTGCTGCCTCGTTCAGTGGCGAGGCGGCGCGACACCCCCCCCCCCCCCCAAGCCGCTCGCTCTTCTCTCGTTGCCGCGCGCCGTCGCCCTACTGCTCCTGTGCACGTGGTCCCGTGTGTCGGGGGCGTTGTTTTGACCATACTTCACCGCGCTCGCTCGCGGAGGGGTGGTGCCCAGGGCCGGTTTGGATTCCGCGCTCACGACTCGTGTTGGCCGTGGCTGGGAATCGAACCGGGGTTCCGACCCCCCCCCCCCTTTCGTCCGTGAGTCCCAGCGTAGAATTTGTTTTGGCTTTCCCCGATCTTTGGACCCTACGGATCGAATGTTCCCGACATTTTTTGGTTTCACTCCACCTATTTGTGCCTATGACCACATTTCACGGGGAATGTTTCCCATCGGAAGCTAAGCGGGGTAGGGCCCCCCCCCCCTGGGCGGTACGTGGCCCCCCCCCCCTGCACCAGTCGGGTGCCACTCACCGTGCACCGCGAGGGGGCATAGACGCTACGCGTGGCAGAGGAGGGCCATGCAGCACGTGCCATTTGTTGTGCTGTGCACCAGAGGTCGCAACCGGTACCCGATACCCGTACCCTACCCGATACCCGGCTACCCGTACCCGGCCGGGGACGGGTAACCGTTTGCGACCCTGGTGCGGCCTGGTACGGGTAGGCCGTGAGTCACCGGTGAATAACTGTTTGTTACTCATTTCCCAACGTCTTGTCTCTTCTCACAATTCAAGTTCCTAGAATCAACCCACCCGCGCCTGCAACATGGCTTCATCCCAGAGGTCGCAATCAGGTACCCGATACCCGTACCCTACCCGATACCCGGCCGGGTACGGGTACCCGTTTGCGACCCAGGTGCGGCCGGGTACGGGTAAGGAATCAAACCCCGTTTGCGACCTCTGCTTTGCACCCTGTGTAGCGAACGTCTACGTCTGGCCTCCCCGTCTATTTTCAACTCGCACTGACCAGCGTGGTGAAGTATGGTCAAACAGCCCCCCCCCCCCCTCCCTCGTGACCGTCGCAGCGTGGGGGAGGCCACCACATTTTGGGAGGTTGAAAAATGTACAATTTTTTTAATGTTTTAGTTTTTCTAACTCGGCATCCAACTACAACCATTTTGTACGCCTAGTTTCATGAACGAAAAAAGTGAAATTAACCCCACCCCCCCCCTCCACATTTTTGGGGGCCCTAAATAAATAAACGATGGTTGTAGTGCTCTCAGTATGAGCATCGGCTCGACTCTGTGCCAAACTGTGGCTGTATAGCCTCGCCTAAGAGCGTCGCTCAAACTCGCATTGAGAACATCGCCATGCAGTGAGACCGCCTCGGCGTGATGTCCCGCGAGGCAGCCGTAGGTGGCGGCGGAGGAGGAGGAAGAGGAGGAGGGGACGGTCCTGAGCCTGGATCCGTAGAGTGGCCGGGTGTCGACAGCACGGACGGCTGACATCCGAGAAGAATGGGGCGACTCCTTCCCGGCGATCACGATTCGTCGCAGACGAGCGGCAAACGCTGGGTCCTTACAGCGACCCGTGTCGCAGCTACGCGAGAAGGGATGTCGGTCTCCTGGCTCGCGTCTGCTGCACTCGAAACGAATGAACTCTTTGACGACGACGACGACGCGGGAGACGCGAGGGGGTCCTTCTCTGATTTGTGTTTTTTTTCTATCTCTGTGGGCGCGGGGGGTGCACCCCGCCCGGCAGCTGTGTTACAATAAACTGCGCGACCCGCTCGCCCACACGCGTCGAAGCGTCTCTTCCACTCCTCTCTTCCCCCGCAGCCCTCGAATTAGCACGGTTCGGCCTACGCACGGTGCGAAAGAAGTTGAACATACCTCCTGTGCACATCACGCGTTCTCTGTCCTCCAGTGCTGCTCCCTCCTCTCCCCCAGTCATCTGCCTCCTTTTCCTCTGCTCCTATTCGCTTCTCACCATCTCTCCTCATCACCCACCACCTCCTCAACTGCCCTCTTATTATGTTTAATTTTTATTATTTTATTATTTCCCTTCTACGTGACTTTACCGAAAGAACTAAGAAGATGCCCTCTCCTTTTCATCTCCTCTCACCTATCCCTTCGTTTCGAGATGCGCGTGGTTCAGGTTCACGTTCAGGCCTTGGTTTAGAGCCATAGAGATGGTTTAGTGTGTGGTTAAATTAATTGTCCGATAACTTTTTGGATACGTTTATGGTTGGACGTGGGTGTTGTGAAATGTACAGCTTTTTGTACCAGAGTCCGATATGGCTAAGGTTGCTTTTACGCTTAGGAATGTGATGTTGGGTTGTTGTTGTTGTGTTGAGTGTACGGTTTAGAGATATGGTTAGGGTTGTGTGACCGTGGTCCACAGTTTGTATGACTCGTAATATTATAGCAATCCACCAGAGCCACACAGTCATTCGATTCTTTTTCAGGAGGGGTCCTGTATTGCGTTCTTATTTTCGGAAGTTTTCAGCCAATGAACGAGTGCTCATACAAGTGGGGGGGGGGGAATCGGAACACCCGGACGTGTAACCCCCACGCGCGCGAGAAAGGACAACAACTCAATCCCCGTACAGATTGAAACAAATGGCGATTAGCCCACTTGATGCGCTTCCGCCTCCTGGCGAGCCGGAATATGGCAAACTCCTCGACGCCACCCACGGCGAGATTGGGAGTTTCACAACAACAACATCATCTGTATGTTCGCGGTGACCCACCCACCCTCTTACCTGCACAGCGCTGGAGATTACCGGCGAGCCCCACCGTGTGAGCCCCCCCCCCACCCAACGCCTTGAAAACTAAACCCTAAACTAGTACATCTGACACCGTGACATCGAAGCGTGGGCACCCCCCAAGGCGCGGGGTCCGGGGCGGTCACCCCTCCCTCCAATTCACCCCCTCCCATTCACCCCCCCACCCCCCCATTCATCGTACCCTAGGGAAGGCATCTCGTAGCCACTACCAGAGGTGTGGACTCGAGTCATGTGACTTGGACTCGAGTCAGACTCGAGTCATGAATTTGATGACTTGCGACTCGACTTGGACTTGCATAACAATGACTTTGTCCCACCTCTGGCCACTACCACCACCGCCCCTTCCCATGCAGCGCCATTGCGATGAGACCGCACCCCGTGTCCATTGTGTAACCCTCGCCCCACATATTTGAATGTTTATTTTAGCCGAGGTCACGGGACGTGGGAGCGGGGCGCTGTGTAACGCGACCTGCCTTACAGGGGGGCGGGCTGGATGCAGCTAATTAGAGCTCAATTAAGCACTTGCTCCATCCGCCACCGGGCCGCCTTCATCTCCCCAGGGCTGATGTCCACACGCCACGCAGGCAATGTACCACGTGTTGTCATGTTAAGGCTGAGTTGACCTATCGGCGGCTCAGAGGCCGGTTCAGAAATCACTTTGGATGTGAGCCGTGGCCTGGGAGTCGAACTCGGGCGGTCGGGGTTCGTTGAGCAGCATGCTCACCACTGCGCCACCCCTCCCCACACACGCACGCGCGCGCACTTTAATGTGAGAGGGGGGCGGATGATGTCATCCGTTGTACCCCCGCTCTGCCTCCACTCCATATATGGGCAGTGACGAGGAGGGGGGGGTTCCCTCCCCCAGACCCCTCCCCTTCGGATCCCCCTCCCCGCCCCCGGCTATAAATGCCCCCCGCGCTCTTCCACTCGTTGAGATAATCCGAGGAGGGAGAGAGAGGAGGGAGACGTGGTGAGACGTGGAGCGGTGGAGACGGAGAGACACACGCACACATAGCAACACACATTTATCCGCACCCAGATACAGACGCACAGACGTGTACAGGGGTAAAGACGTGCACACACACCACACACACAGCCACACCTTCAAATACATACAAAGATAATTATCCCTCGTATAGCCTCTGACAGACTGTTCGGGCAAGTGCTGGTAACGAGCACCCACAGACACGCGCATAGCTACACAAATATAGCCACACGAACACACAGTAAGACGGAGACCTACAGGCAGCGCCTCTGTCACAAGCACATTGACGCAGTGCCACTCGACAACATTGACACCGAAGCACTGATAGCAGTGACACACTGATAACAGTGACACACACCGACACATTTACTGACACTGACACAGGCTCACTGCCACACACCGACACCCGAATGCACACTCGCACTGATGCACGCACCGACACACTCGCTGACACACATTGGCACACACACACACACCTCCACCACCTCTCATCTCTCTCTCTCTGTCCCTGCCACCAGAGGAAGAAAATCTGCTCCTGGGACCAACAATGGTCCTCCCCCCATGCGGGCAACGCGGAGGACGGGGGCAGCCGGGAGGGCACGTGGGGCAGCAGCAGCAGCATCAGGGAAGGGGCAGGGAGGCCCTGGGAGGGAGGTACACGCTTCTGGGGCCACTGGGGAGTGGCACGTACGGCAAGGTTCACAAGGGCGTGGAGCGACTCACGGGCCGACAGGTGAGTGCTGGGCGTGGACCTGGCCGTGAACCTGGCCTCGGCGGTGGTGCTTGGCCAATTGGGCCAAAAAAATCAGATATTGGGTACCGCTCGGGGTGACGACTGCTAACAAAGCTTTTGTTGAAGAATTGCATCTTTGGATCGCAAATATGTGTGATAGCAAGATTGAGGCGGTAGTGTGTTTTTTTCGGAGAGAATGTCACTTTGGGCGGGGGAGGGAAAAGAACGTGAACTGAAACGTCTGGGGGAGACATGACGTGCGATGAATGGGAAGCCGCACTGAGTCTGTTGAACGCGGGCTTTGTGCACGACCCAGAGTACTGCCCGGCCGGACACCACTGGCATTTGCCACCTCGGGCGGTTACCGGCCATCGTTGACGGGTGGAGTTTTGGTGACGAACGCGCCGACTGCCAACGCGCTAATGGACAAACCGCACGGGGTCACGTTGCGGGCTCCGATGACGGGTGAAGATGCAGGCCCTGCAAGTGGCTCACTCGCGCCACTGGCGGCGGAAGGGGCCCTCCTCTGGAGGGGGCACTTGGTCTACTCTTCCGAAATGGGCAGTAGCCACGGACCCTCACGCGACCTTCCGATGAGAGCCGTAACTGTGGTGAACACGCGTCCGCTGCTGGGTGAACGGGGGGCGAGGGCGGCGGGGATTTAACAAACTCGCCCCGTCGTTTCAGCTGCAGCGCTGGGAGATGCAATCGAACCGGCGTCCCTCTGGTTCGCAATTCGCTTGGTGCTGCTGCTGCTGACCATTACACCACAGCAGCATCTCTAGACGTGTCTCAGTTCACAACGCACCTTTACATACATTTCTGTATGGGCCACAAACCGGTAACCGGTTTTTACCGGGTTTTTTTCATGCGGTTACCCCGTACGCAAATATATCGATTTCAATTACCGTGGTTTATACTTCACAGTGCATTGTTAACCGCCACCGCTTCCCACCACCACCACCACTGACACCACCGACACCACCATCGCCCCACAGAGAGAGAGAGAGAGTCTCTTGCCTGTAATCATCATCTGGCAGTTCACCAACGTTGTCTCAAGGCAGCCTGACCGCTGATGAGACGTCTGAATGTCGAAACCGGTCCAGAGAGTTGTGCTGGTGTGGAACCGATGTTGCTCAGACGTGTGTATGTACGGTATGTTGGACTTCTTTCGCACCGTACGTAGCCGACCGTGCTAATCGGTGCGTTTACCAGGTAAGGGCCCACTGAGCTATTTAGCTCTTTTTCAGAAGCGACCTGGCCACAAATGATAGCGCAACGAAGTTGGCTTATCGCGTGGACATGTATAGTGCCCAAATACTCTGAACGCGTGTTGTTGATTACTGTATAAATGTGGAGGAAACAACCGGAGGACCCGGACAAAAATCCACATGGCCAACAGAGAGAGCGAGAGACAAGAAAATTCCAAATATACAGCAGCAGGCGTCAGGGTCGGGATCGTACCCACGACCTCCTGCATACTGGGCGAGGCAGTCAACATCTCCTAGCCACCGTGGCGCCATCGGACAACTTGCGCGAGTCATTTGTCAAATTTGGACCGCGATGTCGGCACACACGCCCGGCCCACCCCTTCGCGTACAAGCGGTGGCTCCGAAAAGAGCCGCCGTGTCGTGATTTGCGGGCGGAGTTGAGCCTCGAGACGCGCTCGCCACGGATGCGGCGGGCGACCTGCAATTGATGCACTCCTGGGTGGAGAGCCGTGTGTGTGTGCGTGCGGCTGATGTGATGGGTGTGTTTGTTGAGGGATGGAGGAGCAGTGTCGGATTATCCTAGTAGCACAAATAGCTGCATATTATACGGGCCCCGCACTTTCAAGGGCCCCAGCCCTAAATGCTTCCAAGCTATCAATTCCGGTTCAGTGATTCTGCACTTGCTCTATTACTATAGTACTATACCGCCTTCAACTTTTATGAACGACTGGGCGTTTAAGGATAGCGAATTGTCGTTTTAGCTGGCTGTATGAAAAAAATACAATTACTTTGCTGTGCAAGTGAAAAAACTGTGCTTTCATATTTGTGTTTTATTTATTTATTTAGGGCCCCTTTATAACAACATATGCTACAGGCCCCGCACTAGCTTCATCCGGCACTGTGAGGGGATGCGAGGTGCTGCGAGCTGCGAGCTGGGTGATTGTCGGCCTCCCCCCCCGCGCCTCTCGCACTCCAGGTGGCCATCAAGACAATCCGCAAGGACAAGGTGCCGGGGGAAGATGGCATCGCGCGCATCCGCAGGGAGATCCGCCTCATGGCCACCCTGCGACACCCCCACATCATCGGGGTCCACGAGGGTACGGGGACCGTGGGGGCCCTTGAGGGGGGGGGGGCCATGGGGGGGGCATGGGGGGCCCATGGGGGGGGCCCATGGGGGGGGGCCATGGGGGGGGCCCATGGGGGGGGCATGGGGGGGCCCATGGGGGGGGGCCCATGGGGGGGGCATGGGGGGCCCATGGGGGGGGGGCATGGGGGGCCCATGGGGGGGGCATGGGGGGGCCCATGGGGGGGGGCATGGGGGGCCCATGGGGGGGGCCATGGGGGTTCAAAAGTGGATAGCGATGGGAGGATAAAAAAAAAGTGGTGACTGAGGAAAGTGTGAGGGGTGGTTGTGGTTGTGCTGGTGGTTGTGTGTCTGTGTGGGGAGCGGTGGTGTAGCGGTGAGCACCACGCTTGCGCTTCGCACCGGGCGACCCGAGTTCGATTCCCGCACACGGCCAACACCCAGTGACGATTATCTGAACCGGTCCCGGGCCTCCCCAAGGTCGGCTCGGCCTCAAACGAGTACCTGGTGCGGTGTGCAAACATCGCCACTTGGGGAGACAAACGCGGCCGTGCCGGCCTTCATAGGTGGCTCGCGAACAGCAACTTGCCCTATTTGTCTTTGGTGGTCGGTTGACATGGTGATGGTGGTGATGGTGGTGGTGATGGTGGTGGTGATAGTGGTGATGGTGATGGTGGTGGTGGTGATGGTAGTGATGGTGGTGGTGATGATGGTGGTGATGGTGGTGATGGTGGTGGTGATGGTGGTGATGGTGGCGATGGTGGCGGTGGTGGTGGTGGTGATGGTGATGATGGTGGTGGTGGTGATGATGGTGGTGATGGTGGTGATGGTAGTGATGGTGATGGTGGTGATGGTGGTGGTGATGGTGGTGATGGTGGCGATGGTGGTGGTGGTGGTAATGATGGTAGTGATGATGGTGGTGGTGGTGGTAATGGTAGTAATGATGGTGGTGGTGATGACGGTTGCTCAGTCCTGGAGAGCCGGGAGCGCCTGGTGCTGGTGCTGGAGCTGGCGAGCCGTGGGGAGCTCTACGACCTCGTCTCACACGAGCGCAGGCTGCCGGAGGACGAGGCCCGCCGCCTCTTCCGCCAGATCGTGTCCGCCGTGCTCTACTGCCACCAGGTGAGCGAGACGCCCACCCCGGGCTGGGGACGTCAGCCGCCCAGAGGGAGTTTTTTTTTTATCATCGCCGGGTGTCAATCACGCCCCATCACATGTCGGCCCCTCTGTTCCCCCCCCCCTTCCCCGGCAGAATGGTATTGTCCATCGTGACCTCAAACTGGAGAATATCCTCCTGGACGAGAGCTACAACGTGAAGGTGAGAGGTGGAGGAGGTGGGAGAGGGGAACACGAGGGCGTGCGATCCAGGAGATTCATTTCCGATTTTCAAATCGCAGGGGGGGGGGGGGGGGCAGCGGTAGTGCAGCGGTGGGCGCTGCACTGCCAACCGGGGCGACCCGAGTTCGATTGCCGGTTATGGCAACGTCAGTGGCCCCCACCCACCCTTCACCTATACCCACACTGACCAGCGTGGTAAAGTATGGTCAAATGATCCCCCGTGACCGACCACGGCTTTTGGAGGCCATCGCCCAACAGTGGATCGATCTTGGCTGACGATGATGGTGATACACAGCGCTTGAGGTGGCGGTATTCTTGTGGTCAGTGACCCACCATGTGCATAGTGAACTAAACGACCTGTAGATTGTAAATCTTCCCAGCCTCGGCACGCCACATCCAGTATATCTCTCACTGTGGCTGTGGCTACCAGTCACGTGCATATTCCTGGAATTTCTGCTACCAGGAAAACATTTCGGTGAGAAATTCAACCCCGACTCTGCCACTTCCAGCAGCAGCAGCAGCAGCGATTGTGTGGGCGAGAAAACTCTGGATTGGTTTCAACATCTTGGGCCTCTTTGGCAGGGTCTGGCTTGTTAAACACATGCTACTGGATCACCGTGTGTCATTGGCAGGAGCACTCAATCCAAACTACGGGGCCCTGTTCCATACGAGCACGGTGCGTTGCTGTGGGGCATTGCGTCTCCTTTGTCCAGGATTCTCTGCGTTAGAGCGTGGAAAGTTTGTCTGCTCTGCGGTTGTTTTTCCTCCAATTTTCTGTTTGCTTCATCGCTATGCGTGGCGTTTACGTGATTTTAGCTTTTTGTCGTTTTGGTGACCTAGGTCGGCCACGCTTGGCAGTGGGGCCTACCCACGAATTTCTGGAGTTCTCACCTCCACGGTTGAACCAAACTAACCCAGAAACCTGTCGATTTTCGATTGACACCTGCCACTATTCTAGATTTGAAGCTTTCGTGACTGCAAGGATTCATACTCTTAGTTCTTTCGGTAAAGTCACGTAGGTAAAAAATGAAATTCAAATTAATGATTTTATTGTTTTTGTTCATTTTAATTTAATTTTTTACCTACGTGACTTTACCGAAAGAACTAAGAGTAAGCCTGCCACTATCCCTACGGGCGCCCCCCCCCCCCCCCCAGATCGCCGATTTCGGCCTCTCCAGCGAGTTCGGGAATGGACGTTTGCTGAGCACGTTCTGCGGCAGCCCCCTGTACGCGTCGCCCGAGATCGTCAACGGCACGGCCTACCTGGGGCCCGAGGTACGCGCCGCGAAAACCCCGGTGACCCCCCACCACCCCCGCCGCCGGGGTCAGAACCCGGGTCGGAACTGGGAGGCCCTCGGTGGTGCGGTCCCGAAGAGAACTCAGAGCTCCGGATTTAAACCCGCGCGGCACAATAAGGCACGCGCACAGATCTCATTACCGCGTCTATATGGGTCTCGCACTGTGTGCGCGCGCGTGTGATTGTGCGTGCGCGCGTGTGTGCGTGTACGCATGCCTCCGCGCATGTGTGTATACAGTAGGGTGTATGTAATTGTGTATGTAGGGGAGCGGTGGTGTGGCGGTTAGCTCGCTGCGCTATGAACCCGGCGACCCGGGTTCGATTCCCGCTCACGGCCAACACCAGTGACGATTATCTGAACCGGTCCCGGGCATCCCCTAGGTCGACTCAGCCTGCAATGAGTTTCTGGTATGGTGTGTAAACATCGCCACTGGGGAGACAAAGGCGGTCGGTCGTGGTGCTGGCCACCCACCCTCTCGTGTACCGTTCCGGCCTTCATAGGTGCTCGCTAACAGCACTTGCTCCGACAGTCTGTTAAGGCTATACGGGGGATCTTTCTCTTTGTATGTAATTGTGTATGTGTGGGGGGAGTGGTGGCGCAGCGGCTAGAGCACTGCGCTACGAAGCCTAAAGATTGACTCCCGCTCACGACCAACAACATCAGTCATAAATGTCTGAACCCGTCCTCGACCGCCCCTTGGTCGACTCAGCCTTAAATTAGTTCCTGGCGTGGTGTGGGAACATCGCCCTGGGGAGACAGAGATGGCCGGGCGTGGTGCTGGAGACACCAAAACCACCGCCCTCTTGTGCCGTGCCGTGCCTTCGTAACAGGCGCTCGCAAACAATTCTAGATTTGAAGCTTTCGTGACTGCAAGGATTCATTTTCTTAGGTTTTTTCGGTAAAGTCACGTAGGTATAAAATTAAAATTAATAAAAGTAAAATAAAAATAAAATAAAAAATAAAAATCACGACGTTTCGGAGGCAACACAAGCTTCCGTCTTCATGTGGAACCGTCACAGCACGCTTGCTGTATCAAGTGAGAGAAATTCCAAGAAACAGTATTTGTATATATACTGGTTGAGGGTGGGAGGAGCCAAGGTAGGCCCTGAATATTATTTTTGTGAGGTTCGGTGCGGCTGAAGCACGATGAACTTACCCCGACAGCCTGTGTGGGCTACACGGGGGACCTTTGTCTTTGTGCGCGCGGGTTCTCCGACTCAGCCTATCACGGCTTCATCTCCGTAACGCGCGCGCGTAATGAGAAACGTAATCCAGAGGCTCTGCAAATCCTGCACCGCGTGTCCCCCACCCCCGTCACGCCACTCTCCCTCTCTCAGGTTGACAGCTGGGCGCTGGGGGTGCTGCTCTACATCCTCGTCTATGGCTCCATGCCCTTCCACGGGCGCCACCTGAAGGCGCTGACACGGCACATCAGCCGCGGAGAGTACGCAGAGCCGGCGCAGCCGTCAGGTGAGGCCCCATGTGATGCCCACCCACGGGGACCCACAATGCACCCCCGCGGAGACCCACAATGCACCCCCGAGGAGAGACCCACAATGCAATAACAAGCAACGGCCATTCGCCACTCAGTGGCGGTTACGTCACCACGGCGCTTGTGCCAGGCTAGGTGCACTTTAAGGCCACGTGAAGTGTCGTGCGCCCGCTGGCTGGAGGTCACGGGACAGGCCCAGGTCGCTGAGATGACTGGACGATGCACCACCGGTGCCCCCTAATGCGCACCGCCGTCGAGATCCAACAGTGCACCTGGAAATAGCAAGAATGTCGTGTTCCGGCTTCTGGGCGTATTTTGTGAGAATTCGAGAGGCGAGGATGAGAGTCGTTTTCAAGAGTGACGCTGGGTCAACAAAATGACAACAGCAGCAAAATAAATCGGGGCGAGGTACAACAATGACGCGAATATAAATCTTCAAGTGACAAATCGAAAACATTGCACAAGCATAAATCACTGTCATTAACCTCCCCGTAGCGCGAGGCGGCTCGGGCAGATGATGTTCAGGCCGATCACAGCGCAATCACAACATAAAGTCACGGAAACTTTCAACATAAATCGTGTGACTATATGTCCTGCTCCGTGTCAACAGACCAGGACATATCTGGTACTTGTCCCATTTATATAGCGCTGGGCTTCACCGTGGACCCGAGACATCCCGTGACGCCGCTCGCGAGGGCAGACACATTGTCGCGGCCGTCTCACGGTCCCACGTTTGAAATGCGACACAGCAAGTTATGCAATCGGGCTGACACGCACAGGAGCATCGGCAGCATCGCCCGCCACGGAGTCCACTGGAGGCCGTGTCTCGTGTGCAACCAGAGCGCTCGACGCCCTTCGCGATGATCCCCCACTCCCCCCACCCCGCGCTGTAAGAACGACAGCGCCCATGCCACCACCCGTACTCGACTGTGGTTTTTTAAATCCTTTATATTAAGTTGCTTGCTTGCTTGCTTAGGACCGTGCAAATCTTTCGGTCGTTTTTTAACCCACTTCCCGTGATCCAATCGAGCTGACATTTTGCACACAGACTCGTTGTGCGTGACAATTTATTTTCGTGAACATTTTTTTCCAAAACTTTACACTTTTTAGGAATTTTTTTTTATATTTAATTACCAATTGCTTAATGGTGGCAGGCAATCATCGGACCCATAGGTGGCAGCCATCTCAAGCCAGAGGACAAGAGGACTCTAGCCGCCACGCATATTAAGGATTTATAGTGAAAAACTTTGTTTTTACGGGTTAATTTTTTTGTGACACGCCTAGCCTCAGTTTGCTGGAACGTCGCACACGAGCCTGAAGCTCCAAGTGAAAAGGCGTCGGGAGCAGGTTCGGTATTCGCGACATTGTTACGGTGCAGGGCTATCGGGGAGGAAGGCGCTGCTGCCTTTCACAGATGGGTATCGTCTGCAGTAGTTTTAGCAGTCGGGAGGCGAAGTTGCTGTGTAGTTTGACCCAATTGAGCGATTTGCCGTGTCCTTTTACAAATATGTTTAGACCGTAACCCCACGCATAATGAACGCCACGCGTTCTTTAACGTCCGCTATGAAGCACACGCCACGTAGTATTTGTATGGTTAACATCGCACCACCCCAGTATTCACCGGGACGGCCGCCGGGCTCGAATCGCGAACCTCTGCTGCTTGGCCACGTCACCGTCCCACAATGCTCCTGAAATCCCCACATGGCGCACACGCCTCCCACAATGCATCGCAATCACACCCACAATGCCCCCCACCCCTGCCATCCCAGACGCGTGCGGGCTCATCCGCTGGCTACTCATGGTGAACCCGGCACGCCGGGCCTGCGTGCGCGACGCCGCCGCTCACTGGTGGGTCAACTTGGGCTACGACACGCCGCTTGGCACGAGCTGCGACGAGCCCGTCTCCACCGCCGCCGCCGCCACCGCGCCGCCCACTTCTCTCACGCGGTGGCTCTCCGACGGGGACCTCGGCGAGACCGGTAACCCCGAGGACTTAGGCGACCCCAATACGGCTGCTGACCCCAAACCGTTGGTCGGAGATGGTGGCTCCTCCTTGCCGGCCTCGCCGATGCCTGACCGGCAGTGGAGCGAGGATGACGACACTCCTGCCGCCACCACCGCCGCCGCCGCCGCCGCCGCCGCCGCGGCCCCACGGCCTCCCATGCAGTGGATATCTGACGGGGACCACGGTGAGACCCCTAAAAGGGGCCCTGGGGACCCCAACACGGCTCCTGGCCATCAGCCGTTCATCCGAGAGGATGGCACCTCCACCTTGGCCTTGTCGGCACAAGAACAGTGGTTACACATTGCCACCGCCAACGCCACCACCACCACCGTAATCATCGCACAGGGGCATTATGGGTCATCACCGGTGGGCTACGAAGCCAGGCAGCCCCCCAAAGGGATTCTCAAGAATCACGGAGGTCTCCTGCCAGACCCCGAGTCCTCCGAGGACGCCGCGTGGATCCCAACGGCACCGGTGGGGGTGGCGATGGACAGCGGTGCCCGGTGGCGGGGTGTGTCGGCGAGGGCGCTGGACGGGGCGGGCGCGGTGCCGCACTGGCGCACGAGGGGGTCGTGTCGAGCGGCACCGCGGCGAGCGTGCTGCCCCGAGGGCAGCTGCCCCGCGTCCTCCTCCCCCACCATCCCCGAGCTGCCCCCGCCGCCCAGGAGCATCCTCAAGGTCAACGGGAGGTGTTCGACTATCCGGGACCCGCAGCGCGAGCACGGCCGCGAGTTCGTGGTCGAGGACGACGAGACAACGGCGGGGCCTGGGGTGGTGACCGACACCGACAGAGGAGGGACCGGGCACTCGGTTCAGCCCAGGGGACTCCGACCTCTCCCGGGCCCCCACTTGAGTGACCTCGCAGCGGGACACCTGGCGGAGGGGCGAGGGGCAGCGACGTGATTGGATCGTGGTTGTGGATGTCCGTGGGTGGGTGTTCGGGTTGCCTTACCCGCAAGACCGGGACACAACGCGGGAACAAGATTATATCGCAGGAGCAGAAGAGGGGAGACCTACAACGTGGTGAATGCGTTGTCTCGAGTGGTGCGGTGCTGGTATTATTATTGTTGTTGTTAGTCAACCGACAAACACTGGGACTTTGAATGTCCCCAGAAGACTCCGCACAGATATCTCCGCACAGCAGCTGCCTCGACAGAGAGGACCATCCTGGCAAAACCTGCGCACGAAGCAATCGCTCACGAGATTACGCGTCGAACAGAACAAATGAACGCGCGTCAATAATAAAACGTTTATTTTCATTACACGTCTCATCGGCCACACGGCCTTCAGGGAGCACATAACTTCAGCATCATTGGTTCGACGTTCAGTATCTCATCAGCAGAGTCGAGCTTGGCTTAAACAAATGCTGGTGAGGTGCCATGACGGTTTGGCATCTGGAATGGGCGTGGATCGTTCAGGAGCGTGTACCTGCGTTGGGGTTTCCACCGTCACAGTGTCACGTCGCAAATCTGAGACGGTTCATATTTGCCCCATTCATATTTATTCCGTAATCTTCAGTCGGAACGTTGCTGTGAATCGCCTTGGTGACAACGCGCGCCCGTGCGCGACTCCCGTGTCCGACGCGCTCGCTGCTACTCTCTGCATGCCGTCCCAGAGTAGACGATCTCGCTTTGTTCACGACCCGTATGGTTTATCTAAATGAGTATTTATTTTATGAGCCATTTGTTTGTGAAAACCGTATCTACGTCTCCCGAGTGAAATGACGTTTTCTCGTCGACAAAGGGCAGGCCGTAAGGGTGTTATCCTCGTGTGCTGTCACCACAGACGCCGGTTTGTCCCGTATAGGGCACACTGATGACAATGATGTATGTATGTATGTTGAACCTCTTTCGCACCGTACGTAACCAACCGTGCCAATCGGAGGTGCGGGGGAAAGATGACAAACTAAACACGCACAGAACATGATGCCGTGGTCTGGTCTGTAAGTAGCTCTGGGCGAGGTTCTCGAGTAAGTTGGTATATTTGTTATCACGCACTCTTACGAGTTCCACTTTAAGTGTTATCCCTCTTAGGAATTCCTCGGTGTTATTTATCTTAGGAATGACACTTAGGAATAGCACTCAAGTTGCAAAACTCGCTCAGACTCGGGGACGGATCCCGAACATCTGCCGCTCAGTAACCGAGTCCTTGGTGTCCGTGCCGGAGACCCCGGTCAAACTGGACTGGCCGTATCACCACACGAGGCTTGCACGTGGGCAGCAGCAGCAGCAGCAGGGTCACCACGAGGTGCGGATCTTAGCTGCCGTCGACTGGGCCCTGCGAGAGGATGGAGCGGGTTTATGACGGGGCCTCTTGTAGCCGTGCAGGCGTAGTTTGTCGGCGATGATATGTTTGTGCTGGCAAAGTAACTAGCAATAATTCTGGTATCAGGTGAACAAGACACGTTGTGTACTGGCGTTATTCCTTCGTCCCATGAAGGGTCATTGTCCGAAACGTCGCCTTATCTACACTTTTCATTTTTAGGCCGCAGTGCAATTGACGATTGGCTCGTGTGCAGCACAGAGGTCGCAAACGGGTTTTGATTCCTTACCCGTACCCGGCCGCACCAGGGTAGCAAACGGGTACCCGTACTCGTACCCGGCCGGGTACGGGTAGCCGGGTATCGGGTAGGGTACGGGTATCGGGTACCCGATTGCGACCTCTGGTGCAGCAGGAGTGAGACGGCTCGTGGCATCTCGAGACAACGCGAGCATCCAGAATAAAACGAAACAAAATAAAGTATTTTCATTTGACCAGGTAAGGCCCACTGAGCTGTATAGTTCTTTTTTCAGAAGCGAATTGCCACAAATGATAGCCCAATGAAGTGGCTTATCATGTGGAAATCTATAGCAGCCGAATATTCTAAACGCTTGTTTCTAAATGTGGAGGGAAACACCGGAGGATCCGGAGAAAAATCCAGGCGACCACGGGGAGACGCGCAAACTCCAAATATAGAGCAGGCATAAGGGTCGTGACCGAATCCACGACCTCCTGTATAGCAGAAGCAAGGTAGTTAACATCTTGCCACTGAATAAACACATTCAAAACTGGAATGTCACCCCTCCTGGCTTTGACATTCCTCCTCCTTGAAGACACTGGTCGTGAAACCATCAGAACATCGCCAGAACACCACCGGAGCCGATGTGCGCATCTTCATGAATGGGACATTAAAGACACAAGCCACAGGAGTGTGACTGGCCATGCCATCCAAACTCCAACAGAGTGAGTCATAGGAAAACGACGCGAACTCTCTCCTGAAGCCCTCTCGTCCTGGCGAGCAGACCTCGACATTGGCATCTACTCGTCATCTTGCTGCCATCATCTTACGCAGGAATAGAACCAGAGGTGTGGACTCGAGTCATGTGACTTGGACTCGAGTCAGACTCGAGTCATGAATTTGATGACTTGCGACTCGACTTGGACTTGCATAACAATGACTTTGTCCCACCTATGAGATGTGGACTCGAGTCATGTGACTTGGACTCGAGTCAGACTCGAGTCATGAATTTGATGACTTGCGACTCGACTTGGACTTGCATAACAATGACTTTGTCCCACCTCTGAATAGAACTGACGAACGGGATGAGTGTTGTTGTTGTTTGCGTCTGCGCGCCACTGCCAATGCAGGATCAGCACCGAATGTTTTCGTGTTCACTTCAGCTGCCTCTGGCGACTCTGGGTGGGCCCTCGGATGTATGTTGAACTTCTTTCGCACCGTACGTAGCCAACCGCGCTAATCGGAGGCGCGGATGGCTCTCCGCATCGAGGAGACGACATCCATTGGGATCTCTCACTCAGCAGTGAATTAATGTATTACTCCACGTCTACGGCAATTATTTAGCTTTATTATCATTATACAGCAACATTACATCTGAATATAAACACAGTACACAATTGCTTGGAGTTATTTGATGCTGCCGTGGTTGTTGACGGTCCTCCACAGTCGACTGGCAGGTCCGTGTGCAGTGGAGCAAAGTGCAGGTAGCTCCCATCTCTTCCGAGCAATTGCCAGACCGTTACGTTTTGTCACCTTGAGCGATGACAGTTCTTCGTTGAAAACCACCGCCACGGTCTTTCACGACCTCCTCAAACTCTGGCATTCGTTAATTCCCAGTTGCCCGCGCATCGCAGGGTCATTGAGAGCCCCGCGGCGGAGGCTTGGGTAGGAGGAGGCCTTCATCCAGCAGTGGATTTAACTTGTATGATGAATAATATGCGTGACTATTGTTACTCTCCTTCACCGAGGGCCCTATCTGCAAATCCAAACAAGGACCTTCATCTGTAGCCTTCAACCTGCAGCGCCCAAGCCACTGAAAGAGATCAACCCTCTGTTCACTCCGACTTAAGGGCCTTCCCAAAGGCCCGTTTCTCTCCATTCAACCCTACCACGGTCCTTCACAAGGGCCTTCCCGAAGGTCGGTCTCTCTCCAACCCCACAACGAACCTTCACAAGGTCCTTCCCGAAGGTCGGTCTCTCTCCAACCCCACCGCGGGTCCTTCACAAGGGCCTTCCCGAAGGTCGGTCTCTCTCACTCGAGTGAAGGCCCCCCAAGCGAAGGCCCCCCCCCGAGAGACGCCCCTCACCCCCGAGAGACGCCCCCCCCCCCCCCGAGAGACGTCCCCCCCCCGAGAGACGCCCCCCCCCCCCCCGAGAGACGCCCCCCCCCCCGAGAGACGCCCCCCCCCCCCGAGAGACGCCCCCCCCCCCCGAGAGACGTCCCCCCCCCGAGAGACGCCCCCCCCCCGAGAGACGTCCCCCCCCCCCCAGAGACGCCCCCCCCCCAGCGAAGCCCCCCCCCCCCAGCGAAGCCCCCCCCCCCAGCGAAGCCCCCCCCCCCAGCGAAGCCCCCCCCCCCGAGCGAAGCCCCCCGCCCCCCGGACTTAGGGCCGGCCTCTCGACGCCCGGGGATCTCGCGTGAGCCACGAGCCGGAGGTGACGTTGGGAGCAGCAGCAGGAGGGGGGAGAGGGGGAGGAGGCTTCGCTATCAACACGGAGCCCCCTCCCACTCCACAGTCTACTCGCAGCCAGCGACCGCTCACCTCCTGCCCTGGAGCGCGTCCGTGTGAGCAACGAGGTGAGACCATCATCATCATCACCACCAACAACATTAACATCATCGTCGTTACCACCACCGCCTTCATCATCATCACTCTCACCCCGAGCCGCGATTCTTAGACCGTCCGCTCGCCTCTTTCTCCTCTTCACACGCCTGCCGTGGAGTGCGTCATCACCATCGTTAACATGACCATCATAATCACCATCATCGTTAACATCACCATCATCATTACCATCACCATTTATACCATCACCACCATGTATACCATCATCATTACCGTCATCAACGACTATTAAACATCATCATCATTATTAACACCGTCACTCATTACCACCATTGTAGAACACTGTCGTAACACTCAGAATCATCGTCGTCACCTTAATTAACATCATCATCACCATCACCACCACCATCATCATCACCATCAATCACCACCACCACCATCGTCACTCTCGGCAACCCCCAGCGGAGAGCCGTTGCGGTGTGCGGGCTTCGAGTGCGCGGAGACGGCGGAGAATCCAGGCGAGGGCGAGGCTCGGGCGCCCATTTTCACGCGCTAGGCCCGCCCGTCGGAATGCGTTCGGCTCGCGTCTCACCGCGGCGGAGTTGAAGCGTGGCCCCTCTGTGGGCCCTCTGTGGGCCCACTGTGGGCCCTCTGTGGGGCCTCTCGCGTGCCAGCGAGCTCCCACAGATCGCAACCGAGAGGGCATGGGGTGGTGGTGGTGGTGTTGGGGGAGTCACCGTGGCCTCACGGTCGATGCGTTGGTGGAAGTTGAGATCTTGCACGTGGTGCTCCGATCGCAAGGTAGAGGATGATGAGGGGGTGGATTAAATATGAAAGGAGACGGAGCGGTGGAATATTGCGCGTGAATTGTTACTAGGATCGTGGGGGTGGAAGGCGTTGATCCATTCGGCAGTGGATTGAGCAAGACGGCTGATGATGATCGCGAGAAATAACACCGCCGTAGGGAGGCCTTCAATCCATTCAGCAGTGGATCGATGATGCTGATGGACACATGCACGTCCTACACATTTGGCGGTCTCTTTATATGAGTTGGTTTACCGGTTGTTGGTGATGGTGGCGATGGGGTGATGGTGGTGGTTTTGTCGTTGGCAGGCTGTTTAGGTTTTCTCAGGTGTGTTTGTACCGAGTGTAATTCGGCTGTGTTTCGACGTTTCGCTCCCGCTTGCTGTATTGGGAGCATTAAGGCAACTCTTGTGTACATTACATTTCATTCGGGTACACGGCACTCGGTCGAGAACAGAACTCGGCGTTCCCTTGCGTTGATTTTCAGAGCGAGGTACAATTCGATGGCTTTGATTGGGTCCCCTTTGTGTGAGCGACGACCACGAATTGGCCTTCGTCATTCACTGCCGGCGCGTCACAGCCGGGCAAACACAATGGCCAGGACTTTGAACGAAGGCCGCCGCCACCTGCTTCGGTTTCCACAAGATTATCAAAATGAACCGGAGGCCTCGTTCGACATTGTTGGGCCCCATCATGTCCCCGCGGTCTGGGTCTCACATAAATTAGTTTTTCTTCTTCAAAATCGCGGTTACGGAGCACAGGCCCCTTGGGGGCTTCAAACGCCAAGCTGCCAGCAACAACCAGCACTGTTGGATTATTTTCCGTGGCCTGGTGGCAGGCCCCCAGTTGGGGCAGGGCCCCTGTTGAAGCAGGGCCCCCAGTCGGGGCAGGCCCCCCAGTCGGTGCAGGCCCCCCAGTCGGGACAGGCCTCCCAGTCGGGGCAGGCCTCCCAGTCGGGGCAGGCCCCCCAGTCGGTGCAGGCCCCCCAGTCGGGACAGGCCTCCCAGTCGGGGCAGGCCCCCCAGTCGGGACAGGCCTCCCAGTCGGGACAGGCCTCCCAGTCGGGGCAGGCCCCCCAGTCGGGGCAGGGCCCCCCTGTCGGGGCAGGGCCCCTGTTGAGGCGGCTGTGAAGAGTGGATAATGTTTTTGTTGTTCAACCACTGAGGGCGATGGCAACTGCACGAGGCCCATGTGCCAGGCTACTATAACGAGAGGTGTGAAATTGGACAACGGGGGATGGGGCATTTAATTACTCGTACCTGGGCCCATCCCAACCTTGCCACCACACAGGTCTAAGGAGTCATGACTCAGCTGGTTTATTAAGAGAATATCCGACGGCTGCATTTAAAACTCTTGTTATCGGTGTTAAAATGCCTGCAAAAAAATTGGCGGATTAGGTCCCCTCAAACCCCACTGAAAACTTAATTGTTCACCGCATGGCACTGTTATTTTTGATAATACAATTCCAAATTCTCATCGTTAATAGACGATGGTGTCTGGTGCCAGGTGAGGGGTGAGTGTCGCATCACCCACAGTCGTAGGGCAGCCTGCCCTCAAGTGTACTGTCACTGTCGTCAACAGTGCTATATCTACTGCTGGATGAAGGCCTCCTCCCCCAAGCCATCGGCATCTTTCACGGTCTTGCGAAGTGGCGGTCCACCCTACTCCAGCCGCGATGATGATGGCCTGTGGTCTGGACCACAGGCCATCATAATCGCTGTTCTTAAAAGTCCATTCCAGTGTCTCTAACATTGTCCTTTGATCCCTGATCCACGTATTTTTGTAATTACAAGTGTATATCTCCCCATGCTTCTTTTCACACTTTTCAGCTTTTTTCCTATTTTTCTTGTCACCATTTTCACATTTTTGATCCATAAGTGATAGCGGGTAATATAAAATGTTATAAACACATTATTCTTTCATTGCATTGTCATTTCGCTTCTTATTATCAGGTTTAGTTCTTCTCGAAGCACTCTAACCGGAGAATGACTCTACAGATGCTGCCCCCAGTAGACTGACAGGCATGTATAGTTGCTTACATAGTGTTTATAGACGGTAAAAGCGGCACTAGTGTGGCTTGGGGTGCTCGCTAGGTGCAGGGCGTGTGATCGTGGGCAGGGATTGTGGTCAAGTTTCAAGTTCATTTATTAGGTATAGCCCTGTGAGCCATTCAGCTCTTGAATCGGGTGCAACCGCAACAAACAAAAAACAAAAACCTGAACAAAAAACATCTTAAAGTGAATATGTGACTAAGTGCAAACAGAAAATCCAAGAAAAGACACAGTACACCAACGCTAAGTGATGTGGCCAAGCCGTAGTGGCGTTTGCTGCTCATTGCAGAGGTTTGCTGTTCGAACCCAGATGTCCGCCCTGGTTAACACTGCGGGTGTATCGACTAAAAAATAGTGCGCGCCGTGTGCTTCACAGTGGATGTTACATTTCTCGTGACGTGATTTGAAGGAGAGTGGGGCACGTGTGAGGTGACCTCACGGCCCAAATTTGCCGAGCTTTGAATAATTCTGAAGTTACTTTCAGTTTCATTTATTAGGCACAGCCCTGTGAGCCGTGCGGCTCTTGACTCGGGTGCAACCGCAACAAACAAAAACATGAACAAAGAAAAAAACAGGAAAAAACTTAAAAATCTTCCATAAAAAAACACCGTATATCCACTTACAGTGGGTAGAACCACATTAGCAACATCGCGCACTACTGGTAGACGGCACTTGTTTGTGAAACATCGGCTTTTGTGATTGCTTCGTGCGGTAAGATTGGTGTGAATACCAAATGTAAGTGCTTGGTGCTGTGGGTGGTGGTGTGTGATGGAGGGGGAGGGAGTGTGGGGAGTGGTAGCGCTGCGCTACAAACCTGGCAACCCGAATTCGATTCCCGCTCGTGGCCACCAAACACCATTGAAGATTCTCTGAGCCAGTCCTGGATCTCTCATAGGTTGACTCAGACTTAAATGAGTACCTGGTTCATTGTGTAAACATCAACACTGGGGAGACGAAGGTGACCGTGCGTGGTGCTGACCACCCACTCCATCATGTGTCGTACCGGCTTTCATCGGTGCTCGCTCACCACACTTGCCCTAAAAGTCTGTTAAGGCTACACTGGGGGATCTTTGTCTTTGCGGGGAGAGTGGCAAGAGAGTTGAGGTGGTCGCTGGGTGCGAGGTGATGAAATGCGACTTTGGGGGGTGGAGAGTGGAGGAGAGAGAGGCAGACGAACTGGCTAGCCGAGAGCCCTCCCAACAGCGAGCAGCAAACATCGTAAAAAAAAGAACGGGCTGCCCCCTTATAAATGTTTACAGCGGCACCGGAGTAAACACGGCGCAGACGTGATTCGCGGTTTTAAAATCGCAGTTGCCGAGCACAGGCCCAATGGCCCCAGGCAGCAAGCAACAAACAGCACGATGAAAGATGTAAAAGATGAGCGTTAGCGCGCTTATTGACTTGAGCAAGGTTATTGTGAGCGCTTGGGGAGAACAGAAGATGGGAGGGAATTATACGGTGGAGCGGTGAGAGTGGAGAAGCAGAACGGGGGGAAGTGTTTGTGGCCTGCAGTGTGGGTGGGTGAGTGAGTGGGTGAGTGAGTGAGTGGGTGAGTGAGTGAGTGGGTGAGCATCTTGTTGCGACCCTGAAGTGTGTTGGTTGAAGAGTCTCAGATGAAACAAGCCCGATAGACAGAGTCCTCAACATGGGTGAGTTATACTGGTAGGAACCCACTGGTTCCACCAGCCCACAGGGGATTATTGTGTCTGTCCGTCGTACAGGGAGGGGCTGGGAGGGTGGGGAGGGGCTGGGTGGGGAGGGTGGGGTGGGGCTGGGTGGGGGGGTGGGAGGGGTGGGGCTGGGTGGGGAGGGGCTGGTCACCCCGTGGTGCCCTTATAAAACTCAATGTTTAACCTACTCACGCCGGCTTGTGCCCGCCCTCACAGTCGGCCATATTTGCGGAATACACCACGCCGCCGTTGACCCTGGCCATTGACCGAGCAACCCAACGTTCCTACCAGCTCCCTCCGCAGGAATGTGTAGTATGTCAGAACGGTAACCGTGTTAGTAGTTGTAAGGATTAGAAGAAAAGTGATAACGAGGCGACTGACCACCAAATGTGTGAGTGATGACCGAGTTAAGTAGGTGGGTGAGTGTCAGTTAATGGGAACGATAACAATGGAGTAACAAGGAAGGGACTGTCTGCTTGTAAGCGAGTTGACCGGATAGGTGAGCGAGAGGGTTGGTGGATGAGTGAGTAGGTTGTTGAGTGTCAGTTCACGGGGAAATTTACCATTGTAGTAGCAGTAGAAGAGTGATGAGGAGATGACTAGTGAGTTACTGGAGAGAATCGGTGAGTGCTGGATCCATACTGGATCGTCAATCGATCTGACTGCGTTCCGTTGAGGTCTATCGCTACCGACAGCCCAGAGTTGAGGGTTTTCACTCTGTACAAAGTCAGCATTGAGTTTGCCCAACTTATTAAAGTTTTCATTTTCAAATGCATCTAAAAATTAATGAAATGGTGGTTCAAACTCTTAGGTTTTTTCGGTAAAGTCACGTAGGTAAAAAATAAATAATAAACAATAAATAATAATAGAAAAAATAATAGAAATGGTTCAAACCTACAGCCATGCAATTGCTCAGTGACGCCGCTGCTGTCAGAAGGGCATCCACGAGATGGAGTTCTGCTTTAGGGAGGTCCTCTGGAGCGTGTTTGACCTCCCGTACGCTTCCACGCTGTGTGGGTACAACCACTTTTTACCCCGCCACACGTGACCTACTGCTCGGCTAACTGTGCTGCGTGCATTTATACCGCTGATAAACTTTTTTCCACTTGCTACAACTGCCGTGCCAGGAGATGGAATCAAAGGGGCGACAACCTCTGGATTTCAAGTGCAGTGTACGCTGTTAACCCTCGCACCACGGCAGCGTGCTACGAACGTGAACGAAACTTTGCATCCCCTTCGAGGCGTACGCAAGAAGATCTGTGTTGTTGTAGCCCTCGTCGTTGCTACAGCACATTCCACCGCAGTGACTCGGTGCCGGAGGGTCTAAATTTAGCCGGCTGAGAGGCGGATTTATAAGGCAAAATAAAAAACACATGCTTCCCGACAGGCCACTCCGCACGGCACCACCACCACCACCCTCCTCGTGTTTACATCTTCACGGGCGAGGAGAGGCGCCGCCGCTAGTTCAACGCCGAGCTGCGGTGAACGCCGCGACCGACCGACGATGGGACGCGGTGTAGGTCGGTAGTTTTGTGGGCAGGATGAGATAAAGCCGACCTCGGGTTGTGACTGTGATGAACGGCCGAATAGCCCCGCATGTGCAGAAGAGATTGCCTACTCGTGCAGGCTTATTTTGGAATTTCGCTTTTGAATATTTTTTTTTTAATCTGAGGTTACGGGAGTTGAAATTGCCACGGGCGCTGGGCCTGCCCGGCCTGGTTTTGATGAAGCTGTTATTATTGTTATGGTGGTCGTGGTGTTGATGATGATGATGTCGATGTGTTCATGTGCTCATGGTGTTGATGATCACATTGAGAATGATGTGATATTATTGCACATTGCTCGTATATCCCGGGCGGATTAAATAGCCAGGAATTGGTTTCCGTGGTTGTGCGGTTGACTGATTTTCACAGTGGTTCACTTTTTTTGTAGTGGTTATGATTATAATTCTGATGTTGCAATGCCGTTGATAGTATGATCTGACTAAGGTAACGTGATGATGGTGTTGACTATGAGCGTGTTGTTAATTTGATGATAATAATGATGGGACTGATGATGATGGTGTTGATAAGTATGTTATTGACGCAGTGATGTTAATGTTAACCGGATGAGGGTGTTATGATGATAATGTTGATTTGACAATGGTGATGATGATGGTATTGTAATGATGTTAACTGTTGTGACGGTAATGAAGACATTGATTATGATCTTCTTGTTTGGCTGATGTTGTTGTAGAGCAACATTTATGATTTTACTTTGATTTGATAATTGAAGTGATAATTGCGTCATGAGTGTGTCGCCGTGACGATGCCTACTTTGTGTTTGTGAATCGGACAGCGAGTTACTATATTGTTCCACGGTCTGTTCTGGGTGACTACAGTTGCACACTGGAGACATTTAAATTTGGTGAGAAAAACAATCGGCATTACCCTTTCCGGCAATAATACATCGGGTGCGAAGATGTCCAACCACGAAATATTGCAAGGCATCGTGTCTGCATTAACGACACAAAGCACACGTGCTTTGATAATAATGTGAGCATTGTCTTGGAAAATGATTGGCCTGCACCAGAGACAGCCTTCTTTGGCTTGCACTCACCAGTGTTAAACCAGGGAATGCCAAAAGGTGAACAGCAGAAAGACAATGCTAAGTTCAAAGCATCAAAAGCTGAGGTTGAGCAGTTGTATCTATGGGGGGACCCCTTTTTGCCGGCATCAAATGTTTGAAAAAATAACAACATGCTTTACCCTTCCCGGCAATAATACAGGAGGCGTTAGACGCCATATTTCAAGGCACCGGATGAAACGTTTTCCATCTGTGCATCATCAGGTATCCACGTCTGCCGTGGTTTGTGCGCGGATGTAAGTGTAGGGTTGTGGCCGATAAGCTTCGCCAAAGCCAGTGATGTTCTGCGTCGAATATTTTACGAGATTGTGTTGCCTCCGAAACGTCGTGATTTTTATTGTATTTTAATTTTACTTTTATTAATTTAAATTAGAATTTTTTACCTACGTGACTTTACCGAAAAAACTTAAGAATATGAATCCTTGCAGTCACGAAAGCTTCAAATCTAGAATTTTACGAGCTGTTTGTGACTTCTTGTGAACCCCTATTTGGCTTTCCAAGCATCCGTCATTGCGGTGGTGTTGATGATGTTGATGATGTTGATGATGTTGATGATGTTGTGAATGACGCTGGCTGCGCTGTGCGGTAGGTGTGCGCGGAGCCAGGGAGCGAGGTGAGCGAGCCGCCTCGCGGCGCCATGAACAGCCAGGGCTCGGACCTGAGCGAGGAGGAGGATGCAGATGACAACGGGGAGGATGAGTACGAGCAGGTAACTTGCCCCCCCTGCTCCCTGACTCGCCCCCTCTCTCGCCCACTCACTCGCCCTCTCTCGCCCACTCACTCGCCCACTCACTCGCCCTCCCACTCGCCCTCTCACTCGCCCTCTCACTCGCCCTCTCATTCGCCCTCCCACTCGCCCTCCCACTCGCCTTCTCTCTCGCCCTCTTGCCCTCTCTTCAAGGAGCATAAACCATCGCGTAAACTCCAGTCATCCTCGCAGGGACTTTTTACAAACCATCGGACAAAGACGGTCACTGCATCGCACGCTTTAAGATGCGCTTCTGCGGCTGTCTGGAACGCCCTTCCTATATAAGGAATCCACTGGAGCTCTGCACTTTTAAATCTAGATGGAAAAATGTTTCTTTAGAACTGCTTTTCGTGTTTAGTTTGTTGTCCTTCCCCAGCACCTCCGATTCGCACAGTTGGCTATGTACGGTGCAAAAGAAGTTCTACATACGTACATACACTCACTCATTCCCTCCCTCGCTCACTCACTCTCTTGTGTATGTACTATTAAGCCCTTGCCGGGCTTAATAGGTGCTCGCTAACAGCACTTGCATCGACAGTCTGTGGGGGGGGGGGGGGGGATACACGGGAGATCTTTGTTTTTACCTTTGCATGCGCAGGGCGACATCCGTGACTACTACGAGGGGGTGGACGGGGATGTGGACGACGTGGACGACGCGACCTTTGACCCCGAGGAGTACGAGTTCTCGTGCCTCTCGCACCGCGAGGCTGAGCGCCTCCTCTCCGACCTGCAGGGCAAGGCGGCCGCCACCCTAAAGGTGAGGTCACGGGCAGGGTCACGGGCAGGGTCACGGGCAGGGTCACGGGCAGGGTCACGGGCAGGGTCACGGGCAGGGTCACGGGCAGGGTCACGGGCAGGGTCACGGGCAGGGTCACGGGCAGGGTCACGGGCAGGGTCACGGGCAGGGTCACGGGCAGGGTCACGGGGCAGTGTGGGCAACTCGGCAATATTGTCACCAGATCTAGTGAGTTTTTGGGTTTACCTAGCGGCTAAATGGTTGTCAAAGCGAATAGTGACATCTAGTGACTTACTTTGAGGTTCGTTTGGCTACTTTCTCCTTGAACTAGGCGGTAGCACTATGACGGGATGATACAAGGAGGCATTGGGCTGTGGAGCATGTCAGAAACAGTCACGTGGGTCAGAGGGGTTCAGAGAGCAGACAGGGGTGTAAAGAGGAGACAGTAGGTCTGAGAGGGGACACGGGGTCATGGAGTGAGAGACACTAACTCTGGTTGCCCGAGTTACCCAGGCATGTGCCTGTGTTTATGTTTATGCTGCCGTGTCGTCTCGCCCGCCAGGTTCAGCCAGATGTTGCCAAGCTGGTGCTGGTGGCATGCCAATGGCGCTTGCACGACATGATGGAGAGGTGGGTCCATGCGCCGACCCGCGCCATCGCACGCAACGACCGTTGCGCGTCGCTTCGTCTTGGGGGAAACGTGATGTCAGAAGGGAACTGGGCCCGATTAGTTGTGCAAAGCATGGACAAAAAACACACGCCATTGGCCCGCGCCAGATGATAATGAAGTCAATCTTGCCACCCGGCCTCCAGGATTATTTGGAGCGAGCGTCGTGCTACGATCCACACTGGAGCGCCGCCGCGTCTCTTCCCAGGGACGGATTGAGTTGCGCGGCGATATCGCAGGTGTCACCGCCACGGCCGCCGGTCCGCATCGCGGCTAAGTTTAGCCAGAGCCGTGCAGTGTTTGCCGGCCTGTGGGGGGCTCTGGTTACCGCGTGCACAGCGGGGGGGGGGGGGGCAGAGGGGGTTGGGGGGTGGATTGTCGTCGAAGGGGTAGGAGAGGCTCAGCTCTCCGTCGGGTGTTCAGGTTGTGCCGCGTGTTGTTCTGCGTGATGTCTGATGCTTCGCTCCCGCGTACAAACCGTGGGTGGGGGGTGGGGGCAGGGGTGGTTTTGGAATTTCTTTATGATGAAGCCACCCATTCTTGGTTTCTTGGTTGAGTGGGGGGGGCTTGTGAAATGTGAGGACGGTAGAGACATTTTCACGGCCAGTGGAAGCAATGCTGGTTAGGTACCAGCGTCAGCAACCATTTCTGCGTGGAACGCGTGTGTGTGTGGTGTGGCCCATGTGCCGCATGTGTGCTGCCGTGTTTTTCACGCATGTGCCACGTGTGTGGCACTCGTGCGACGCGTGTGTTTTGTTGGTGGTGTGTGTGCGCGACGACGTAGCATGTGTTGTGTCGGTGCCGTGTGTGTGACGCCACTTGTGCTGTGTGCCCACGATGTGTATCGGTAGGCACAGGACAAACCCACGCCAGCAATTCATCGAGGCCAAGGTCCTGCCTGGACAGACCAAGGCCGTGAGTCTCTCCTTCACCCGCCTCTCCGCAGGGTCGCTGCTGCAGTGCAGTACAACGAAGATTACCGCGTTCTCTGGATTGTAAGGTGTTCCGGAGAGCAAGATGCGTCCCCAACTTTTGCCTTGGCATGTGTACAGGGGAAAAATTGCGTCTTCGTAATGCAGAGAATAATAGTTCAGTGCATTTGGTGTTCGCTACATTGTTATTGCACAGGACCATGATGAGAGCGCTGTTCTTCACAGACGGATTCAGTCTTCCACAAGGCAGCAATATTGCTGTAATCCTCGTGGAGTAATTTGCAGTGTCATTTATTTTATTTTGCGATTATTGAACCATTACGCCAACACAATGACCTATTCCTTATGAATGATGTCACGTGATCTTTAACATCCACTGAGTCAAGCGGACGGTTCGTACCTGTATGGCTAATCCATACCACAGTATTAACCGGGGTAGCCGACTGTGAACCTTTGCACCAAGCGGCAGATGTGCTACAACTGGCCGCTACTCGCATTCGTAGCCGCCACATAATCCGCTGTGGGTTTATATCGCGTATAATAGGGGTGCCGTGGTGGCTGTGCAGTAGTTCGTGGGTTCATTCCCGACCCTGACGGTGCCTGTATGTTTGGAGTTAGCGCGTTTTCCCCGCGGTCGTGTGGATTATTCTCCTGGTTTTCCCTCCAGATTTATAACCATACTTTAATATGATTGGGCTCGACCTATATATTGCCACATGGTGATCAGCCACTTCGATGAGCTATCAAGTGTGGCCAGGTTATCTCTTCAAAAAAGAGCTTGTAGCCCAGTGGGCTTGACCTGGTAAATAAAAAGTTTTTACTTGAAGTGTCACGGGGTAATTGTTTTTTTACCCTTCCATCTGGCAACAAAACTGACAACTTTTGCGCCTGACACCTATTGCGCCTTTTGGCGTCATCTGGTCCAACCCATGTGAGACTAGGCTCTAAGGAAAGCTGTCTCGGGTGTGGACCAATCAACTTCAAGGACAGTGCACATTATCAGAGTTATGTTTTTTGTTTGCATTACGACTACAGGTATTGTGGTCTATGCAAACATGACTCCTTGTAAAAAAGGTGTCAGTTTTGTTGCCAGATGGAAGGGTAAAAAAACAATTGTCACGGGGTAGTCGAGGGCTTGGTGTGCGTCTGCGTGCGACGATGGCCTCGTGTGACGCGTTTCCCCTCCGCGCCTCCTCCAGCCGAGCAGCACGCAGGGCCAGCATTGCGGCGTCTGCCTGCAGCCGACGCGGCGCGAGACCCTGATCAGCCTCGCCTGCCAGCACGCGTACTGCAAGGCATGCTGGGAGGAACACTGCCGTGTGCTGGTGCGAGACGGCGTGGGCGTCGGTGAGTCGGGGGCGGGTGGCTGGACGGGCGGGCGGACAAGGGAGTGGGGCGGACTGAGCTTGACGCCGTGTGAAGTGCGGTATCCAAGGGGTGGGACGGTTGTGGTGCTTTTTTTTTTTTTACAGACGGGCCACTGACCAGTTGCATAAAACACCTGGAGTGGAAAATCTCCCTGACTTCCTGGATTTTTAGTCTGACTTCTTTGATCCTGATGATGCTTGGCGTAGTTTCCAACGAAGCATCGTAGCTAATTGCTGCGAAATTTGGTTTGTGAGAAATGTTCTGCAATTCGCCCACAGTTAACGAGCTGAAGCAGTGGTAATGGGCGCGTTGTTAAACGCTTGTACGCCCCCCCCGCGTGACAGTCTGTTTGGATGTGTCGGGTGGTGGAAGGTCTCACATTTTTTTTAGTCCAGATCATTACGTGGCCTAACCTAAAAATCATCTGAATCATGGAATTGGCTGAGAAAACCTACATGTTTATGTACCTTCTTGGTTCTTTCGGTAAAGTCACGTAGAAGGGAAATAATAAAAATAAAACATAATAAAATAATATAGTGAGAATTATTTTATAATGTTTTATTTTTATTATTTCCCTTCTACGTGACTTTACCGAAAGAACCAAGAAGATGAATCCCTGCAGTCACGAAAGCTTTAAATCGAAATGTTTATGTACATTTAGATATGTCTGCATGTGCATATGTCTGTGTATGTGTATGTGGGGAGCGGTAGTAGAGTGGTAGGCACACTGCCCGACAAACCCGGTGAAACCCAAGTTCGAATCCTGCTCAAGGCCAGCATCGGTGGTGAACATTTAGACCGGTCCTGGGCTTCCCTCGAGTTGACTCGGCCTTGAAATCTGTATTTGGCACGGTGTGTAAACATCAGCACCGGGGCGACAAAGGCGGTCGGGCGTGGTCCTGGCCACACCTCCCCACCCCCTTGTCCACCGTTGCGGCCTTTAGCATGGTCCCCATCCCCGTTCAGCACGCTTGGCTACGAACAGTGCGAAAGAAGCTTACATAGGTGCTCGCGAACAGCATTGGCCCCGACAGTAGGCGTCTATGGTGGGGGGTGTCTGTGTGCTAATATTCACGTGTGTGTGTGTATGTGTGTGAGTGTGTAGGTATCTCCTGCATGGCCCGTGATTGCCACGTGCGTGCCCCAGAGGACTTTGTCTTCCCCATGCTGGGCGAGGGGGAGCTGCGCGACAGATACCGCAGGTTCCTCTTCCGCGACTACATCGAGGTGCGCAGCCACACACATCACCGCCTACGACCGCCACCACCACAGCAAAACCACCGCCATCATCGTCAATACCGCCACCATAGTCGTAACCACACCACCACTACCGCAGCAACACCGTCTTCATCTTCATTACTGCCACAACCGCTATCGACATACTACCACTGCCGCCACTACCAACATAACACCACCACCGTCGCCACTATTGCAGCAACGCCACTGTTGTCATTACCTCTACAATGCCGTCACTACAACTACAATCGCAACAATACCACCACCGTAACCACCACCACTACAGAAACACTACCACGTCATCGTCATGTCCACTCATCATACGAACAGATCCAATCAGTCCCACGTGACAGCCACGCGTGTCACACAGGGCTACGCGTTATGAACTGCGTTATGAATTGGCGTGCGTTGTGCGTGCGGTGTGCGTGCTGTGCAGTCGCACTACCAGCTGCAGATGTGCCCGGGGCCCGACTGCCCCGTGGTCATCCAGGTCGGGGAGCCCAAGGCGAGACGCGTGCAGTGCAGCCGCTGCAGCCACGCGTTCTGGTGACACACGCACCTACACACGCACACGTACGCGCCTACACGTATGCACCCGCACACACGCACCCACACACACGCACACACGCACCCGCACACACGCACCCGCACACACGCACCCGCACACACACGCCCGCACACACACGCCTGCACACACACCTGCACATACACACCACACATACACACATACATACCTACACATACACACACGCACACCTACACATACGCACACATACACGCATGCACGCACACCCGCACACACGCACCCGCACACACGCGCACCTGCACACCTGCACAAGACAAAGACGAAGATCCCCTGTATAGTCTCAACAGACATTTGGGACAAGTGCTGTTAGCGAGGAGCACCTATGAAGGCCAGCACAGCACACGTGGGGGTGGGTTACCAGCACCACGCCCGTCGCCTTTGTCTCCCTAGTGGCGATGTTTACACACCGCACCTGGTACTCATTTGAGGCTGAGTCGACCAATTGAGGCCCAGGACGAGTTCGTCACTGGTGTTGGCTGTGGGTTGGACTCGCACTCAGGACGTTGGGTTTATAGCGCAGCGCGCTAACCGCTACACTTCCACTCCCTATAAACACACAACCTAGATAGATATTCCCTAGCCTTTAACAGAATGTAGGGGCAAGTGCTGTGAGCGAGCACGTACACACACCTGCATACACATCCACCTACAAAGACAAAGATCCCAGGTATAGCCTTAACAGAATGTAGGGGCAAGTGCTTTGAGCGAACACCTATGAAGGCCAGCACGGCACACGAGGGGATGGGTGGCCAGCACCACGCCCGGCCGCCTTTGTCTCCCCAGTGGCGATGTTTACAAACAGCACCAGGTACTAATTTGAGGCTGAGTCGACCTAGGGAAGGCCCACGACCGGTTCCTCCTACACCCACACACGCATGCACACAAAGACAAGGTTCAATGATGAGACAGGGATCCTCCATATGAAGCCTTGTACAGACTGTTGGGGCTAAGGGGGTGATGTGGTCAGAACCACCGTAGCCACTGGGGAGACGAAGTAGCGCACCTGGTGAATTCGTCCTGCGTGTGTCTGTGTGTGCGTACCTGCATGTGTCAGTACCTGCATGTGTGATAGCTGCGTGTGTGAGTACCTGCATGTGTGATAGCTGCATGTGTGTGTATCTGCGTGTCTTTTTTGTGTCTAACTTTACACGTCTCTGTCTTTGTATGTGCGTGTGTTTTCAACTCTGCTGTGCGCATGTGTAACTCTTGTGTGTGCGTCTGCTGTGCCGGTGTGTAGCTTTAAGTGCCGTCATATGTACCACGCTCCCACGGACTGCAACACGATCCGCCGGTGGCTCACCAAGTGTGCCGATGACTCGGAGACCGCCAACTACATCAGCGCGCACACCAAGGATGTGAGTGCGGTGCCCATTGTGGTGCCAGGTACCGTGCCCAGTGGCGCTAAGTGGGGTCGGTGCTACGCGCGTGGCGCTCGGCGCGGTGGTCAGTATGTCGCACTCGGTGTGGTGCCCAATGTGGTAAGAACATTGGTGCTGTGTGTGTTGTTGTGCCGGTGCGTGAGACTTCACCGTTGCCTGCGTGCATTGTGTTTCCTGCTTTGTGTGTTCTAACTCTGTGTTGCTGTGCCCCACAGTGTCCCAAGTGCAATATCTGCATTGAGAAGAACGGAGGCTGTAACCACATGGTGAGCGACGTCTTGACGGCGGCCTTGGCACGACCGCGCGGTTTTAAGAGTAACGACGCTCGAGCAAAATGTGCTTCGATAGCCTCAGCGGTGGTGGCCACCTCGCGATGGAAGCACTAATTGAGTTCATGTCTCCTAACGAGCTGTTCTGCTCCCTTCCCTCCACCCGCTCCGCCCTGTTCCCCCCCCCTCCTCTTCCGTGTGTCTCGACTGGCCGCCTCCACGCGGAACCACAGCAATGCTCCAAGTGCAAGCACGGTGAGTGCTGCACGGCTCTCGCGCATTACCCCGTGGGTCGACGTGTCTCTACCACCACCACCACCATCATCATCATCATCACCATCATCATCATCATCACCATCATCATCACCACCATCATCATCACCACCACCACCACCATCATCATCGTCACCACCACCATCATCATCGTCACCACCACCACCACCATCAGCTGGGTGCTGGTGGCTCCGCACGCCCGTAAACCAGCACGGCCGCGTGGCTCGGCTGTAGAGAGAGCGGCTCCCAAATCGGAAGGTGGCGAGTTAAAATCCTGGTTGGGAGTCGACTCGACCCATCATCCCTCCGTCCGGGGTCGATAAAACGAGTACCATTTTGTGTGGGGGGTGGACATCAATAGTGGTGTTGTCCTATGGATAGACTAGCCCTCCGCCATTGGAATGTCGAAATTCAGACTCAGAATGTTGAATTATTCTGGATAAATCCGATGGGCTATGAAGCACTGGCATTTAGTGCCAGCACTGGCATTAAACAGGGGGCGGTAAGCAGGAGGTGAGCAACCTCAAAGCTCATTCGAGCAGCGGGAAATCTCTCCTGTTCTAATCCAGCACCGTGGAGGGCGGCGGGTTGGCGGATCGTAAGTGTCGCCGCCGCTGACTCGCCCGCCATCCGCTGTGCGCGCAGACTTCTGCTGGATGTGCCTGGGCGACTGGAAGACGCATGGCAGCGAGTACTACGAGTGCAGCCGCTACAAGGAGAACCCCGACATCGTGAACCAGAGCCAGCAGGCGCAGGCGCGCGAGGCCCTCAAGAAGTACCTCTTCTACTTCGAGAGGGTGAGGGGGGTGCGGAGCGAGAGGGTGCACGGGTTACTCCGCCGGTGGGAGATGGAGCGCGGTTTTGGAGGTCGATCGGTGGTGGGCGTCGCCGTCGGAGGGTGGCGGTTAGGTCAGAGGGCAGCAGAGGTTCACCGAGATCTCTGGAAAACGGTAGCGTAGCGGGTAGCACACGCTGCGCTACGAACCTGGTCACCCGAGTTCGATTCCCACTCACCGCCAACACCAGTGACGATTATCTGTACTGATCCCGGGCCTCCCCTAGGTCTACTCTGCCTCAAATGAGTACCTGGTGCGATGTGTTAACACTGCCACTGGGGAGACAAAGGCAGTCGGGCGTGGTGCTGGCCACCCATCCCTTCGTGTGCCGTGCCTGACTTCATAGGTCCTCGCTAACAGCACTTGCCCCAGCAGTCTGTTAAGGCTATACGGGGGGGATCTTTGTTTTTATTTGTCCACTCAGTGGGAGAACCACAATAAGAGCCTGCAGCTGGAGGCCCAGACGTACACGCGTATCCAGGAGAAAATAACGGAGCGCGTCATGAACAACCTGGGCACGTGGATCGACTGGCAATACCTTCAGAATGCAGCCCGCCTGCTCGCCAAGGTGGGCATTGCTCACCCACTCGCTCACTCACTAACCTGACCCTCACCCTCGCCATCACACTCACCCGCTCACCCACCTGCCAACCCTCATTCTTATCCACACCCGGTTCCTTAGCCTCACCTGCACCCTCACTATCCCACCCGCCTGCTCACCCACTCGCCAACCCTCCTCCCCTGCACCCTCACAATCCGCCCCCACCTTCTCACCCACCCGTCATCTCAACTCGCCCACAACCTTCACTCTCACCCACCGGCCAATGCTCCTCATCCACACGCTCACCTGCACCCTTGCACCACTACTCTGACCCTCAGAGTACCACACCAGCTCTCACCCCCCACTGCCCTTTCACCCGTCTTTGTGTTTGTGCGTTCCTGTGTTGTTCACAAGCCCTCATGTGCCCGTGTGTGTGTGTGTATGCAGTGCCGGTACACACTGCAGTATACCTACCCTTACGCGTACTACATGGAGGCCGGGCCACGCAAACGACTTGTGAGTGACAACATCGTCCTCCCCTCCTCCTCCTCGCACGCCCAATAGGCGCTTGCAGCACCGTCCACCTGGTCGCGCTCCTGCCACACGCGCGCGCGTTGGCTTCCACCAACGTACGAGTGTGCGTCCGTTTGACAGAGGGAGTGATGGTCTGTGCCCAGCGGTGGGGCGCTGTGGTTGGCACTACACTGCGCCCCAAACCTGGCGACCGATGTTCGATACTCGGCCGTGAGCGATAATCTGAACCAGATCTGGGCCCCCTCCCCACGTTCGACTCGGACTTTAATGAGTCCCTGCTGCTGCTGTGTATGAAAAAAAACACATGGACGCTGGGGAGACAAAGGCGGGTCACTGCATCGCACGCGTTTAGATTCGTTTCTGCGGCCGTCTGGAACGCTCTTCCTTTCGATATTAGGAAGCCACTGGAGCTATGCACTTTTAAATCATCATCTAGATTGAAACCTCATTTCTTTAGAACTGCTTCTTGTGTTTAGTTTTTGTCCCTCCCCCACACCGGCGGATAGCACGGTTGGCTACATACAGTGCGAAAGAAATTCAACATACATACAGGCAGCGGGCATGATGTCAACTACACCGTGTGCTTGTTTGCCACGCCTGCCTTTGTAGGTGCTCTTACAGCTTTTGCCTTACATTTTACAGGGGGTCTTTCTGTAACTGTGTGTGTGACTGATGTAACTGTGTGAGGCAGTGTATGTGTCCTATCTGTCTTACATGTATGAACCGTTTGCGTGTGTGTCCCCGTCCGCCTGTATGCAGTTCGAGTACCAACAGGCACAGCTCGAAGCCGAGATTGAGAACCTGTCCTGGAAGGTGGAGCGAGCAGACAGCTACGATCGCGGGGTGAGCGCTTTTGCACGCACTGCCCTTGTGTCACTCCACTGCTGGATAAGGGCCTTCTCGCCACTCCGTGTGGGTCGTGGACGTTGTTTGACCTTACTTCACCAGGCGGGTCAATGTTCGTTTTTGGCGAAGGCGTGGAGCATTGACGTGGTAGCGTACAAGTACGGTACAACTGTAGATTTTGGACGACTGCTGCCTGCCGTGTAGTTATATTATAATCAGCTGCTGTCCATGGTAGTCGCCCATCCAGACGGTATATCAAGGCTCAACGCTGTTTGGCTTCCGCGCCCTGACACCAGGCACTTTCTAGTTGGTTGGGTCATACACACTAATGATGATGATGAAGGTAAAGGTGCAACCCTGCAACTGCTCGTTCACGCCACTGCTAGCATAAGAGGGAGCTCTTGGCTCCCCCCTTAGTGGGCATATGGCCTACTCTTCCAGGCTGGCCACACGGCCCGAAAGAGGTGGGCACACCCACGCGCGACCTCCCGGTCGACGAACTGCGGTTGCACACTGCTGGATGGACAGCGGACGCCGTGGGGAGGGATTTCAGAAACCTGCCCCATTGTTTCAACTGCCATTAACGCCACGGCAGTCAGCTGATGCGGATGTCGATGCTAACGGTGTTAATGATGAGGGGGATTGTGATTGTGTTCGTTTGTCGTCAGGACCTTGAGAACCAGATGAACATCGCGGAGAAGAGGAGACTCACGCTGCTCAAAGACTTCCACGACATGTCCTGAGTGGCACAGGGAATGCACGCACGCACACACCACCCACACTCGCGTGTAAGCACACATGCCGAAACACGCATTCACGCCCACTCCAGTGTGTGAAGACGCCAGCACACACATACACACCTGTTGGAACGCACAAACACACCTATGCCCACACCTGCCGGAGTTGTGTCGAAGACCCCGACGCACGGCACACACACACACACCCGAACTCTCTTGCCACACGCACACCCGACTTGCGCACTCATGCCGGCACGTGCGCGCAGCGCGTGCCGTCACAGACCCACATCGGAATGCATCGACGCTCGCGGCAACGTTACCGACTGGCGACCGCACTCTTGCACGCGCGCCCTCCTAACCTTGCGCCCGTGCGGCACGCGCGCCACTGCTCCCAGCGCGTGCGCAAGCGAGAGTTTCCTCGCCCACCTTGTCTCTCTGCGCGCGAGTGGGCGCGGTGCAAAGATAAGGTTCTCGGGGGAGAGAAGCATGGCACCACCTCGAGACCCCCCCCCCCCTCCCTCCTGCCTCTCGTTCCTGCTACCGCTTTTCCACTGCACAACTTGAGCCGCGCCGGGGCCTTGCTGAGCCAAGCCCGGCACGGTTCGGGACGGCGCAAGATGGAGGCGCTAACCGCTGACGTTGCACGCAGCGAACGAGTCATTCGCCCTGTTCCTGGGCAAAGTTTTTAATGGTTTGGTTCTGGCTTGGCTTGGAAATTGGCCAGTGGAAAAACAACCCGTACCATGAGGGGGACCAGTGATGGCTCTGATCGGATCGGCCAGTGGGAAAAAAGGTATAGCTTGGCTCTGGGGCCCACCGACCCTCCTCACCACCTACAACCGGATCCTGACCCTCAAGCCAGATACAACCACTGAGCGGAGTCAAACACAGTCCACACACCTAGGGGGCTCTACAAGGGGGGAGGGCTATTGACCTCGGGCCACCAAATAACCTGGTTTGGCCAAGACAGGTCCTGGTGGTTTCAGAAAAGCTGCCCCCAGTGGTGTCCCCGTCCCCCGCCCCCAATTTAACCTCTCTCATTGGACAGACTGCTGGCTTCATTTGTGTGTTAAATGAAGCCACCATGCGTGCGATCCCCTTGACTACAGCTCCTCCACGCAGTTAAACCCACTTTCTGTGCTACCCTCTCGGCTACAGCTGCCCATCGCCTTGGCTACAGCTCCTCATCGCAGTAGATGCTGCCCTGCTTCTAACATCTGCGGCATCATCACAGCCTCCTACCATGTGGAATCTGTCAGACCACCAAAACTTTTAAAATGCCTCTCCCTCCCAGTCCCCCAGCCAACCTCTTGAGGGGGGGGGAATCCCCCCCCTTGCAATACTCAAATCCTCCCCCCCCCCCCATCGGTCTGAGTTGTGATGTCGGTGCAGCTGGGCATGCTGCCGTTTCTGATGTCGCGTGGACGATTTGATGTCTCCCGCTCTGCACCGAGAGGGTTCGTTGGGGTTTAATTTTCTCATTATTGTTACTGTATTATTATTTTTCTTGTTTTTGTTTGTATTCGCAGGTTGTACTAATTTATAGCGAATTAAAAAAAACGAAATAAACCTTGTACAAATTTTATCGCGAGCTTTGTCCCGTCCGTGTGCGCGTCTTGCCTCGCAGGTCTGACCCAGACTGGACATGGACACTTGCCGAGGTGGGAGGAGGGTAGGGGTAGTGTTGAAATTTCAAGCTCTTTAATTTAACCAGGGCCCTACTTTGTTCTCCGCTTGTTGCTGGGGTGCGTGGTTGTAATCTGGCAGGCCGCCCCGGTAATTACCGCGGGTGCGCGTCAACCACGCGAGACGCTGCGTGCCATCTCCTTCACAGCGGCGGACGTGTCGGATCGCCGCGATGCCGTTCGAGACGAAGTCTGACATCGTGCACGGGCGTCGCGGTCAACGTGTGAAAATTTGCTCCGTGGATGACTCTGTTGGGACGACTACGGCAGCAGCAGCAGCATCACCCCTGCTGCTGGCGGAGGACTCCCGTGTGTGGAAGGGCGGTCAACGTCGCCCTGCGGCCCGATACGAAATGTCACCAATATATTAATTTGACAAATTCAATCCGTTTTTACCGGTGGTTGTAGGGTTGTATTGACGCCCATTTCTTGTGTCCCCCGATCCGCCGCTGTTTTGGCGGCTCCCGCGTGAAACCCGAGGCCGATCGGGGGAACAATGAGTCACTCCCTCCCAAGCCTCGTGTTCCCTCCCGTCACGTTCCATGGGGGGCGGGGTGGGAAGAAGTGTTTATTCAAATCATGAGTGGGGAACCCTTTTTTTCTGCCAAGGGCCATTTGGATATTTATAACATCATTCGCGGGCCATACAAAATTATCAACGTAAAAATGATCCTGTTAAATTTGGTCAAACATTTAATTAACTCGCCCCTAATGCGATGGCTGGAACTGCTCTTTGGCGAGGCGTGTGATGTTAGCTGGTATTGACGATGTTGCTGCTACTCGCAACTGCTTTTCCAGGTTTGCTCCGAGATTTATTGAATTTCGAGTCCTGCCTGCGGTTGCCTTGGCAGGGCCACACCAAATGATTTCCGGGCCTCGTACGACCCGCGGGCCGGACGTTGACCACCACTGATCAAAATCGTCACGGCTGGCAGCCTCAAGCCCAGCGGTGAACAATCCACATTCCTATGCCGCACGCCGCTGTGAAATAAGTGCAAGGTGGTACGCGTTCTATCTACCCCCAGGAGAGATGATTGGTTACGCCGGCTCGTGACCGGGATTGTGAGTTCTCACCTGGTTACAAACATAAATGACGAAACTCCCGATTTATTCATCCTTGGGGGGGGGGGGGGGGTGAGAAAGAAGCTCGGTCCTGGTGCTAAGACCGTGGAAGAGTAGGCCAAAGCACCTTCCAGAGCTCCGCCCAGTGGGAGGCCCATTCCATCACCAGCGGCGGCGTGAGCGAGCCATTGCAGGGCTGCGCCTCTGCCTCTATAAGACGTGACCCACCCGCTTTTGAAAACACCGACGCTTTGCCACGGTCGCCTCGCTCCACGGTTTAGGTCCACACCCCTCCCCCACCAGGTTGGGAGTTGCCTCTGTCTGCGCTGACGTCACCGGCGGCGATTTCAGCCGTGGGGCCTCAGGGCTGCAGCCGCCCGGCCGGCGAACGGCGGAGTGAGCGACCCATTGCAGGGGCTGCGCTTCTGCCTCTTCAAGACGTGGCCCACACGCTTTTAAAAACACCGACTCGTGTCGCGCGGTCGCCTCGCTCCAAGGTTTAGGTCCACCCCCCCTCCTCCAGGTGGCGTTGCCTCTGTCTGCGTGACGTCACCGGCGGCGATATCAGCTGAGGGGCCTCAGGGCTGCAGCCGGCGAACGGCGACAAATCGCGGGCGACATCGAGCAATTCGCGACGTTTCTGTGCGTTCATTGTGGGGGGAAGGAGGCTAAAAGCCGCGGCACGTCGTTGTTGTTGTTGTTTGTTTATTGTTTGGGTGGTGAGGCCGTCGCCTGGTGATCCGGGCCGAGTTAATTGGCGTCACGTGACCAATTAGCGCGCAGCCTCCGTCGTCGCGGGCGGGTTGCGGGCGAGGCCTCATCGCGGTTCGGGAAACAACAACAACATCATCAACAACAACATCAACGACAACATCAACATCATCAACAACAACATCATCAACAACGACAACATCATCAACAACATCGCCATCGGCAGCAACGTGACGGGGTTTTAATTGCTGACGTGATCACGTGGACACGGACGCGACCATCGCCACCATCAACCCGCCCCCCCCATCACCACGAACATCACCAACTCCGCAAGGATTACGAACATCAACCACCATCACCTTCACCACCATCACCTTCACCACCACCATCATCATCGTCTGTAATATCCGCGCCATCACCGCAAGCATTAGGAACATCACCACCACCATCATCGCCGTCGCTCCGGTTACCACCAACAACAACAAACACCATCACCATCAACAAAGCCACACGAAAAAGGGAGACCAACCCATCATCAAAACCAACTTCACCGCCATCACCACCATCATCACCACCACTATCATCGCCACCATATAATCATCATCACCACCTCTATCGCAACCACCAATATCACCACGATCAATATCATCGCCACCACCCCCAACTATCACCACTATCACCACCACCACCACTATCATCACCACCACCACCAATATCACCACCACCAATATCATCACCACCACCACTATCACCACCACCACTATCACCACCACCACAGTCACCTTACCACCACCACCACCCCCCATCAGCCGCGATGGGACGCACCGACGGCGGCGTGTGCTCGCGCGCCTACTTCGTGGCGGTGATGGTGTTCGCCCACGTCTACATCCTCAACATCATCGTGCTACTCATGTACGTGCACTACAGCGGGGGGCCGCGCGGGGACCCCCCCGAGCCCCACGCAGAGGGGTCCGCGCCGCCCCCCCCCACCACGGGACCCGGGGGACACCAAGGGGATGAGCAAAGGGGGTCCCGGTTGCCCCCCTTCCAGCTGCCGCGCATGGAGGGGATTAAGGTGGGGACCCCCTCGCCACCACCCCCCCCCCACTACGCCCACATCTCTATAGATCTCAATGCCTTCTCAGTGCTGCCCAGCTTATTACAGACAGATTCAGGGCGTGTTGGTCACCCCGTGTCCCTTATCCCTTATACATCTCAACGTTCATCCTACAAAGTTCCATCACAAGGGAGAAACACAAACGCACAGACAAACACATTTTATTTTGGTCATTTGAATCGGCTGTACGCCGTATGGATCTGAAAATTAAATGTCCCTCTACAAGAATACGGGGTAAACCGTATGGGTTGACAGGTAAGCAATATATGTGGGTCTCTATGTATCTCTGTGGGTCTCTTTGGATCTCTATGGGTCTCTATCTATAATAATACCTGTCAACCCCTTATCAGTGCTGCCTACCTTGTTACAGACCAAATCAGACCTTGTTGGTCACCCCGTGCCGCTCACAAATCTCAACGTTCATCCTACAAGGTTCCATCGCAAGGCAGAAACACAAACAAATACACAAACACATATGGACCTGAACTCAACTTCCCTGTACAAGAGGGTTAAACCGTATGGGTTGGTAGCCATGGAATCCGATCTTATTTTAGGTTTCTCCGGAGCGCACCGCCTTAGCTTAAGGCGCTTTACGGAGTTGAACGGCGGTGACGGCGATCGAGCGAGTTGGGTGTCAAGGTGGCCATGCCAGGGCCGATGAATTGGGGATGACCGTAACAGAGGGCACGCCCGGGGGGTGGGGGGGTCACACGAAAGGGCGATAGGGGAGGGACGCCAAGCAGTGGAGGGGTCAGGGGAGGGAAGAGGAAGGGAATGGGCAGTGGAGAAGAGGTGGGGAGGGTTTAAGGGGGAGACTTAAGGGGGGTTAGGAGGTGGGGGGGCTGAGTGTATGGGCAGTGTTGAGTCTATGGGCAGTGAGTGTATGGGCAGTGTTGAGTGTATGGACTGTGCTGAGTCTATGGTGTAGTGTTGAGTCTATGGGCTGTGTTGTAGATATGGGCAGTGCTGAGTCAATAGTGCAGTGTTGAGTCTATGGGCAGTGTTGAGTCTATGGGTGGTGTTGAGTCTATGGGTGGTGTTGGGTCTATGGTGCAGTGTTGAGTCTGGTGCAGTGCTGAGTCTATGGTGCAGTGCTGAGTCTACGGTGCAGTGCTGAGTCTATGGTGCAGTGCTGAGTCTACGATGCAGTCCTGAGTCTATGGTGCAGTGCTGAGTCTATGGGCAGTGTTGAGTCTACGGTGCAGTGCTGAGTCTACGGTGCAGTGTTGAGTCTATGAGCAGTGTTGAGTCTATGGACTGTGCTGAGTCTATGGTGCAGTGTTGAGTCTATGGTGCAGTGCAGTGCTGAGTCTACGGTGCAGTACTGAGTCTACGGTGCAGTGTTGAGTCTATGAGCAGTGTTGAGTCTATGGACTGTGCTGAGTCTATAGGCTGTGCTGCTCAATATACAGGGGGAGTTGATTCCAGCAGAGGGGTGCAAGGAGGGAGAAGGAGCGGAAAGGGGATTGGGTACTGGGAGGAGGAGGGACCGAGAGAAGATTGGAAACCAAGAGGATGAGGGGGGACATAAAAAGAGGTGAGATGAGGTGCGTCAAGGCCACGGAAAGATGTAAGGACGAGGTATTTGAAAAGATGGCGGCATAGTAAACGGGAGGCGATTTGAGATGTGAAGTGTGAGAATGAAATGGGTGCTTCAAAATAACCCCCACCCCTCCCCCGTTACCCCACAGGTAGGTCACGTGCGCGCAAGTCACCTCGTGCCCGGGGTGCTGAGTCATGTGACCACGCTGAGCCTCAAGCCTCTGCTGTTTGGTGAGTGCGAGGCACCCCGGCTACCATGATGCATTCTGGCCCTTTACCAAGCCCTGTCCACGGCCCTGCTTGGCCCCGAGTTGATTCCGACGTCGTTTTGTTAGGGCGGCGTAGCGCAGTTTGGAGGCCACCTCGGCTTGGCAAATGGTCAGTGGAAAACGATCCGCACCATGAGGGGGACGCACACTGGCTCGGTTCGGATGTGCCAGTGGAAAAGGGGTGTCGGTGGCGCGTGGCGGCTGCAGTTGCTGCTGCCGCCGCTGTGTTCATGTACCCGGCGTATACCCGCGTGTGCCCATGCGTGTACCCGTGCGTGTGCCCGCGCATGTAGAAGTGTCGGCCATGCTCTCCCTTGCCGAGTGCCGGGAGCTGGAGGAGCTGGCTCGGCGCGCCGGGCTGCACGAGGTGCGGGCCCCACCGGCGGGAAGCCACGACGCCGCCACGGGCGACGACGCTGCCGCCGCCGCCGACGCGCACCGCACCAACGCGTGGAACGCGTGGCTCAACCAGAGAGCCGGCGCCCCGCAGGTGCTGCGCTCGCTCAGTGACAGGTACGGCGGGCGGGGTGCGGGCATACCCGGTGGATGAGAGGGCGGTGTGGGTGGTGATGGTGGTGTCGATGGTGGTGCTCGTGGCGATATTGATGGTGGTGTTGATGCTGGTGGTGCTAGCCCAGCGGTGGCGGTGTTGCTCGTGGGGATTGCGGTACTCGTGGGCGTGGTGACATGGTGAAGTGCTGGCGCTGCTGCAGTGCTGCTGATGCTGACACCGCTGATTCCGGTGATATTGCTGCTGATACTGCTGTTGCTCATCCTTTGCTGCTTCCGCCGCCGCTGCTGCTACTGCTGTTGCCGCCGCCGCAGGGTGGTGCACCTGACGGGGTTGCCACGGGCGCTGGTGGAGGCGGGCGAGCCCGTGCAGGTGCACGTGCTGGCGGAGGGCGGGCACGAGCGCGCCCACCGCGACAGCGGAGCCACGGACGCGCGCACCGTGTGTGCCCACACGCGCATGCTGGCGCAGCACCATCACACGGCGGAAACGCCATGCCGGTACGTGGGGGGTGGCACGCACCGTGACGGTGTTGGGGTCACCTGTGTATGTAGCTTTGTCACGGTACTGGTGTCACCTGTGTGTGTGGCTATGTGACGCTGCTGCTGACACCTGTGTGTGTGTGTGGCTATGCCACGGTGTTGGTGTCACCTGTGTGTGTGTGTGGCTGTGTCACGGTGCTGGTATCACCTGTGTGTGTGTGGCTATGTGATGCTGCTGGTGTCACCTGTGTGTGTGTGTAGCTATGTGACGGTGTTGGTGTCACCTGTGTGTGTGTGTAGCTATGTGACGGTGTTGGTGTCACCTGTGTGTGTGTGGCTATGTCACGGTGCTGCTGTCACCTGTGTGTGTGTGTGTGGCTGTGTGACGGTGTTGGTGTCACCTGTGTGTGTGTAGCTATGTGACGGTGTTGGTGTCACCTGTGTGTGTGTGGCTGTGTGACGGTGTTGGTGTCACCTGTGTGTGTGTAGCTGTGACGGTGTTGGTGTCACCTGTGTGTGTGTGGCTATGTCACGGTGCTGCTGTCACCTGTGTGTGTGTGTGGCTGTGTGACGGTGTTGGTGTCACCTGTGTGTGTGTAGCTATGTCACGGTGTTGGTGTTTCTAAATGACGTGGAGGAGGGCGGAGAGACGGCGTTTCCTGCCGCGGACAACCGGACCTTCGATTCCTCGGTGAGCGAAGGGAGGGGAATCGGAGAGGGGTGTAAGTGGACAGTGAGTGAGGTGTGTGGGTGGTGGGTGAGTGGTGAGGGGTATGTATGAGTAGTGTGTTCAAGTGGTGAGTTGTGTGTGTGAGTATTGTGTACGACTGGTCAGTGAGGTGTGTGTGAGTGGTGAGGTATGCGTGAGTGAGTAGTGTGTGTGAGTGGTGATGTATGCGTGAATGGTGAGCGAAGTGTGTGTGAGTGGTGAGTGAGGTGTGTGTGAGTGGTGATGTATGTGCGAGTAGTGTGTGAGTGGTGATGCATGCGTGAGTGAGCAGTGCGTCTGAGTATTTATGAATGGTGAGCGAGGCGTGTGTCTGTGTGTGCTGTGCTATTTCTGGCCGTGGCTAAGTTGACTCTCCCATCGTGCTCCACAAATATTCACACGATAAGAAATAAAGCCTTGAGTCCAAGTGTGATCACACGCATGTGCACGTGCATGCGTCTGTGCGTGTTTGCGGAATGTGCAGCAGTGGTTAACGCATTGCCTTACGAACCTGCCGATCCAAGTTCGATTCCCGCTCGCAGCCAATAACAGTGGGGTGTATCCGAACCAGTCCTGGGCCTCCCCTAGGTTGACTCGGCCGTAAATGAATACATGGTACGATGCATAAACATCGCCACAAGGGAGCCAAAGGCGGCTGGGCGTGCTTGCTGGCCACACACGCCCTCGTGTGCCGTGCCGGCCTTCATAGGTGCTCCCCGAACAGCACTTTCCCCAACAGTCCGTTAAAGCTGGTGATTTTTGTCTTTGTGTGTCTGTGCGTGTGGGCGCAGGACCTGGTGCGAGGCGACGTGGACATGAGTGACATGCGCGCCCACTGCTCCCGCGCCAACCTGCGCGTCACCCCACACGCCGGCAGCGCTCTGCTGTGGTACAACCACCTGTCGGATGGCCGTGGTGGGTCCGGGACGGTCGCACACCGCAATCAGCCGTGCTCTATCCACTGCTGCGTAGATCATAGGTTTACTCAGCTTTAAATGAGCACCGAATGCGAGTTGTAATTAATCGGCGCTGGCCGGGCGTGGTGCTGGCTAGACATCACCCCGTCGTGCGCCGGACCGGCCTCAGTAGGTAATCTCTCACGGCATCTGCTCATCGTTGAAACCTCCTTTGCCAGTAGCAAAATATGATAATTGTTTTTTTTACCCTTTTATCTGGCAACAAAACTGACACCTTTTTTTACAAGGAGTCATGTTTGTTCTTTACTTGATACAGTAATTTTGCTGTGACGGTGCCACCTGAAGACGGAAGCTTGTGTTGCCTCCGAAACGTCGTGATTTAATTAAATTAAATTTTCATTTGTTTTACCTACGTGACTTTATCGAAAAAAACAAAGAGTATAGAGTCATGTTTGCATTGACCACAACACCTGCGGTCGGAATGCAAACAAAAAACACAACTCTGATCATGTATGCACTCTCCTTGAAATCGATTGGTCCACACCCGAGACAGCTTTTCCTAGAGCCCAGTCTCACATGGTGTTGGTACCAGATGACGCCATGCAGTCCTGTTAAAGGCGATAACCGGGTAACTTTGTCTTTGTCTGTGTAGGCTGGGTGGGCGAGCTGGACGACTACTCTCTGCAGGGCGACTGCGCAGTCGTGCGCGGCGCCCGCTGGACCGCACGACTCTGGGTGAACGTCGACCCGGACGCCCAGCGCCAGTCCCGCCTGCTCGACCCCGCGTGGCCGGGTCAGCGTGACCCCGTGCGACCCGCCCACCCTGACTCCGCTTGGCCCGGTCTGAAGCCCCAGTCCTGGGGCCCAGGCCATGATGAGGTTCCCCCTCCTCCTCCTCCTCCTCCTCCTCCGCTGGTGCTGCCCCCGATGGCCGATCGGAGCTGTGAGGACGCACAGATGGATTGAGGGATGGATGGCGACCTTAAGACTGTGGAGTCGTTCTTTTCAGTTCACCCGTGTGTCCACCGCTTGTGGAGGAGAAACGCGAAATTCCAGAGCGTGGCTGTGATATTGGCTCGGCCACAGCCCTTGTTGTGTGACCGTGTGTCTGTGTGTGTATGACTGTGTGCGTTTATCTTATATTTATTTTATTTATTAGTGCTTGTTCATTTGTGTTGCTGTTGGTCAGTAGTGGTTCCCCTTGTGTGTGCAACCCGTGTTTGTCTCGGCGAATTCATGGGCCCCAGAATGTGACTGAAATTGTAGCGAGCGGCACCCTGTGGGTCCTGGAATGTGAATGCTGCAGGGGTTGGCATCACTTCACTTGGTCATCACCGAGTGGGTGGCCTGGGCAAGGCCTAGCCTAGGCCTAGGCTAGGGCGAAGGCTATGGCCATAAATAATGATGCCCTCTACCCAGAAGAGCCTCACTGAGTCGCCAGACTGTTTTTCAGGAGTGTTGTGCCACATTGAGATGTTTGGCCAATTATTTTGGCAAATGTCATTTGGCGTTAAACCAGGATAACCCGGAGAAAACCCCATCGCGTACGGGGGGGAAACACTGAATTCTCCACACAGATGGATTCAATAATATATTCTGGCATGTTCTGGCCGCACCTTGCAGTTCAAGCCTTCAGCACTCGCCTTTCGTGGCGTGTCTACCCCTACCGAGTACTAACCAGGCTTAAACCTGCTTAGCTGCTGAGGTCCGACTGTTACAGCCGTATGCTGGGATGGAGTCACTATTTTAAAGAGTTGAAGTGACAGGTCCTCAATTTTGTGTGCACAGTGTGTCACACGCGTGTGCTTGTGTGGCGGTCAGCAGGGGCTTGCGGAAGGTCCTGAGAATGTTTGCGTCAATCCACTGCTCCGTGAAGGTTCTCCCCCCCACACTGCGCCGATTGCGTTGGGGGGTTACTTGACCATAACTTCACCGTGCTCGCTAGTGTGGGTTGGCGAAGGCGGGGAGCATAGACGTAGCAGCTTGGTAGCACAACGGTACAACAGCGCGTGTTTGCTGTACTGACTTCTACTGACCACAATGTAGCTCCCGAAGCATCCTGCACAACCTGCTGCTGTTGCTCAACTCGTGATGGGGGCAGAGGACGGAGCTTCCCAAGTAGTAGGTGGAGCTACCTGGGGGGGGGAGCTACCTGACTAGGGGGTGGGGCTACCCAGATAGTAGGCGGAGCTACCTGGGTAGGGGGTGGAGCTACCCGACTAGGGGGTGGAGCTACCCAAGTAGTAGGCGGAGACTCCTGGGTGGGGGGTAGAGTTAACCGACTAGGAGGTGGGGCTACCCAAGTAGTAGGCGGGGCTACCTGGGTAGGGGGTGGAGCTACCCGACTAGGAGGTGGAGCTTCCTGGGTGGGGCGCAGGGCTAGTGAATGAGTGGGGATGTCTAAAACGTGAGTGGGGCTGACAAGAGAGAAGAAAGAGAGAATCAACAGCATTCTACTCAAATTTTAAAATGCTGTTGATTCTCTCTTCAACACACCGGTGGGCTAAAAAAGTGAATTATTTTGTCCTTTGAAAAACGTGACACATTTTTTACTGTTTGGCCGTGTCGGGTGGTGGAGGGTTACGACACATTTATAAATAACGCGATCTGACCCAAAAACCTATATTATGAATAATATTGGTCGCGACAGCCTGCTACGTGTTAAAGAGAGGGAGGAGCTGACAGTGTTGCATGTGTCACCCTCGATCAGGGGTGGGGAACCTTTTTTCTGCCAAGGGCCATTTGGATATTTATAACATCATTCGCGTGCCACACAAAATTATCAACGTAAAAATTAGCCCGTTATATTTGGTCAAACATTTAATTAACTCACCCCTAATGCGATGGCTGGAACTGCTTCTCTTTGGCGAGGCGTGTGATGTTAGCTGCTGGTGATGATGTTGATACTCGCAACCGCTTTTCCAGGTTTGCTCCTAGATTTATTGAATTTCGAGTCCCGCCTGCGGTTGCCTTGGCAGGGCCAGAGACCAACTGATTTCGCGGGCCTCATACGGCCCGCGGGCCAGACATTCCCCACTCCTGCCGTAGAGCCTCCAAAAATGTGGTAGCCTCAAGCCAGTTGAATTGGGTTTGCGTGTGGTGGGGTCAAGTGTGGCTTCTACCTCTTCGGAGACGTCTGGCTCAGCGCGCAAAAGAGTAGGCCAAGTACCTTCTAGAAGGGATCGAGCGCTCCCTCGAGTGGAAGAGCTTCCCACCAGCAGCGGCCCGAGAAGCAAATTTTCCGGGCTGCACCTTTCGAGCCGTGTCCAGAGCGGCGTCGGAACTGTTCTCGGGACTTTGTGACCGGCCGTCTTGCTGGAGTCGCGTAGAGTCTCGTTCGTTGTTTTGGGAGCGCGAGGTTTGCACTTTATATTGGGATGAGGGTTCGATACCCGGGCAGGTGTCGGTGTGGAGGGGGGGGGGGGAAGTGAATTTTGACCGCGTGCAATGTGGAGAAGAATTATTTAAATACAATTAATTTATAATTCCTAGAGTGTGTGCTCGTGGTTCTGTAATGAGCGGCCGTTGTGATCATTATCACCATGATCCGCCATGATCTTGATGACCACCATCATCACCATGACAACCACCTTCAGCGGATTTTCGCTAGCCATTGAACAAAGACGGTCACTGCATCGCACGCTTTCAGATGCGCCTCTGCGGCCTTCTGGAATGCTCTTCCTTCTGATATTAGGAAACCATTGAAACTATGCACTTTTCAATCATCCAGATTGAAAATTCATTTCTTTAAAACTGCTCTTTGTGTTTGTTGTCCTTTCCCTGCATTTGCGATTAGCACGGTTGGCTACATACGGTGCGTAAGAATTTCAACATACAAACATACATTCTCACCATCAACTCCACGATATTCATCGTGATTCACAACCACCACCCCCATGACCATCACCACAAATATTCTTTGCCATCATCATCATCATCCCAATCGTCACCACCACTCGTGCGGACACCTTCACAGACGACCCGGGGGTGTTGCATCAAATAAATGTGCCAGTTTTATTTCCATTTGGAACAGGGGTCACGGTGTCACGACCCCTGGGGGGGTCGCGTCACAGCGAGAGGTCGGGGCAGAATGCGGCGGCACAGGCGAACGCAACTTGACACGTGAACTGGTAACGCCGTCACGGCTTCTTCCGCGTGACTGTCCCCCCCCCCCGGCGCGCCTCCCTCACGAGCTGTCGCGCACGTGCTCGGCAATCACCTTGATGGCGAGCCAGGTCTCCTGCGCCGTCGGCAGGATCTGGTTGGCGGGGAGGATGAAGCCGTAGCGGCCCGTGTCGCGCAGCTCGAAGCAGTACGAGTAGCGGACTTTGGCGGCTTCGTAGGTCCAGTCGATGGAGCCGCCGCTCGCCTGGTCTGTGTCCGACGAGACGGAGGTGGTAACGATACACAGGTGAGTGAGGTCAGTCGGTGAGTCCACTGATCAAAGTGATTTGCTTGACTGGTGCACGTGGAGAGGGATACATGGGTACACACAGGGACACACACAGAGACACAAAGGGATACACAAGGACACGGAGGGAGGGATACACGGTTACACACGGAGGGACGTTCTTGAGAGGGCTACATGGGTACACAAAGACAAAGATCCCCCATATAGTTTTAACAGACTGTAGGAGCAAGTGCTGTTAGCGTGCACCTATGAAGGCCGGAACACAGACACGGAGGGACACACAGACTTATCCAATGGGGCATGCACGGGGAAATGCTGGTGTCAAGTTAGAGAAAGTGATTTCCTGCTCACATGAGCATGGAAGCGGTGGTCATCTGTGACAGTGGTAGAAATTCCACCTTCCTGTAGCTAGCAGGGGTGAGACTTCAACGGACAACCGCTGTTAACTTCCCTACAAAGTGGTGCTCGGTTTGTCGACCTCCGTATCTGTGTCCGGGTCAACCTGCGTTTGCATCGCAGCCCAGCGGAACACGTGCAGGACCGTCGCGTACCACTCGTGCTCTGAGAACCGCCGCCGTAGAGCCACCGTGAGTCCCGTGAGCGTGCGAGTCCCCCGGCATGAGTCGTGTACCAGGGCGAGTACTCACAGATGGTGGTGATGATCGGACCGTACGTGTACTTGGTGTTGTACAGGGAGGTGAGGGCAGTCACCGCCGACTTAGCCAGGTTGTTCTGTACACAAAGACAAACATCCCCCGTATAGCCTCGCCGTACTGTTGGGGCGAGTATTGTTCACGAGCGCCTGTGAAGGCCGGCACGGCACACAAGAGGGGGTTGGGTGGTCAGCAACACGCCCGGCCGCCCTTTGTTTCCCGAGTGGCGATGTTTACACACCGCACCGGGTACTCATTCGAGGCTGAGCCGACCTAGGGGAGGCCCGGGACGGGTTCAGATAATTGTCACTGGCGTCTGTGGCCGTGAGTGGGAATCGAGCTCGGGCCGCCGGGTTTATAGCGCGGCACGCTAACCGGTGCACAACGCACACACACAGACACGCACACAGACACACACACAGACACACACACAGACACACACACAGACAGACAGACACACACACAGACACACACAGACACAGACAGACAGACAGACACACACAGACACACACAGACAGACACACAGACACACACAGACACTCACACACACACAACACAACAACCGCCATTCGCCACTAAGTGGCGGTGACGTCACCACGACGCTTGTGCCAGGCCATGTGCACCCTGAGGCCACGTGAAGTGTCGAACGCCCGCTGGCAGGAGGTCACGGGGCAGACCCAGGTGCCACAGGTCGACTGACCGAGATGACCGAGATGACTGGCTGATGCACCACCTGTGCCCCCTACTGTGCCAACTTGCTGTGCTTTAGCCACCCGGCGCTCCGCTCGTTGTTGTGAGCGTCGCTCCTCCGCCCTCCGTTGTTGTTGGAGGGCGACTGCCTCCAACTGCCCAGTAGCGTCCTTCACGAGCCTCCTCCACTGAGGCCGATCTTGACACCGCTGGCACCAGTCATCGGCAAGTCCACTCAGCTCCACGTCCTCCTGTACCACATCACTCCATCTCCTCTCTAGCCCGTGCCGCGCCCGTTTAGCCCCCTCGATCCGGCCGAACAAAAGCTGTTTAGGCATGCGGTGGCTGGGCATGCGGGCTACATGACCCAGCCAACGCAGCCTTGCCCGCCGGAGGAGCTCACTGATGGGACTTTGCCCAGATCTTTCAAGGACTTGTGAACTCCTCACACAATCCAGCCTGGTTAAACCCAGGATGGATCGTAGGCAGGCCAGCCTAAATGTTTCCAACCGGCGAAGATGCTCCACTAGGGAGGTCCACGTTTCGCAAGCGTAGAGAAGGGAGGGAATGACCGTGGCCGAGAAGACCTGAAGCTTCGTGCGGAGCGACAGACCAGGTAGCTTCCACACAGCGTTACGCAACCGATGAAAAGATATTGCCGCTCGACTGATTCGGAGTGAGACCTCTGCTGATAAACTGGAGCCGGTCATGAGCACACTGCCCAGGTATGGGAAACTCTCCACTCTCTCCACAACTGCCCCATCACCGATTGGGAGTTGTGGGGGCGGAGTGCCCGATGGTACAAAATACCCAGGCAGGTGCTTAGTTTTGGTGGGGCTGATGGTAAGGCCCCACCTCTTAGTGGCACACTCCAGTCTCAGCAGCAGCGTCTCCAACTCCTCTTCTGAATGAGCAGCTATTACCAAATCATCGGCATACATAACGTGGTTGACCAATAGGGAGCCATCCCTTGATCGCACCCGGGCGTCGATCAGCCTCCCATTATATCTGTACCAAATGGAAATTCCCCCGGTACAGCTATTGAAGGCTTCACGAACTACGCAGTCGAAATAGATGTTAAATAATGTGGGAGCCAGAGGACATCCCTGTCGCACCCCAAGGTGTACAGGGAAAGGCTCCGACTCCCGGCCACGTAGTTTTACCCGGGCCCGCTCACCATCATGAAGGTCCTTAATGATCGTGAGCAGAGGGTCAGGGACTCCGAAAGCACGAAGAACAACCCAGAGCCCAGTCCTACTGATGGTATCATAGGCCTTGACCAGGTCAATAAAGCAGAGATGTAGGTCTTTTTGGAATTCCCTACACCTCTGCTGTAGCAGACGGACAGAAAATATGGCATCTGTGCAGGACCGCCCTTTCCTGAAACCACATTGGGGCTCCGCAAGCCTCTCCTCAGCATGCCTAGCAAGGCGATGTTGAATAATCCTTGCCAGGACCTTACCCGGCACACTGAGGAGTGAGATGCCCCTGTAGTTGTTACAGTCGGTACGGTCCCCCTTCTTAAAGAGGGGGACCACCAGGGCATCCTTCCAGTCCTGCGGAACCCGTCCAGTGGTCCAGACTGTTGTTATGATGTCATATAGGGCAGTCTGTGCACAAACGCCACCCTCCCTCAGCATTTCGCCTGGGAGATCATCTCTGCCCGGTGCCTTCCCTGGTCTCAGACTCCGGATCGCCCTCAGTACTTCCTCAACAGCCGGTACCTCAGCCAGCCACTCACAGGGGGTGACCTCTTCCAATATTTGAGGCACCGCAGCCTCAGCAGGGTTATCCCCACTTTGTGCCATGATGTTTTCCTGGCTGAGAGATTTTCCCTCCCCCAGGACCTCACAGAAATGCTCAGCAAATCTGCAAACCTGTTCCTGGGGGTCGGAGATTGGATCACCGTTTTTTCCTCTAATGATGGTAATAGGTGTGGCGCTACAGGTTACTTTTTTGATGGAGTTAAATAGTGATTTGTGATCGCGGGCTACTGAGGCAGACTCCATCTCCTCAGCAACCCGCGACCACCACCCATCCTTACAGCGCCTCACGGCTCTCCGAACCTCCGAGCGAAGACTGCGGTAAACCTCCTCATTCTCTGACGTGGGATGCTGTAGGCGATGAGAGTGGGCCTGTCGCTTTTTCTCAATTAACCTGAACACCTCCTCCGTCAGCCAGGGTTCCCGGGGAGGTCTGGACCGCGTACCCAAAGCAGCCATTGCAGCTGCATGAGTCACAGTCCTAAACCTTGCCCATTTACACACACACAGACACACACACACAGACACACAGACAGACACACAGACACTCACACACACAGACACACCCACACAGACACAGACACACAGACATACAGATACAGACAAACACACACACACACAGACACACAAAGACACACACACAGAGAGACACACACAGACATACACACAGACATACACACGCACACACAGTGGCATACACACCAGCTCGGTGTGGTCCGGCGCCAGCTGGTTCTTGTATCCGAAGGGGAAGATGAGCATCTGCGAGTAGGAGTGGACGTCGATGAAGCTAGTGATCTCAGGGTGAGCCTGCACGAAGTTCACGATGGCCTGCACCTCCGACTCGGAGTGCGCGCTCGGCCCGCGGTACGTCTCCGTGCATGAGCTGCTGCTGGAGCCCGGGCCTGCACTCGCGAGTCAAACAACGCGCAAAGTCTTCTTGGTTCTTTCGGTAAAGTCACGTAGAAAGAAATTAATAAAATAATAACAATAAAACATAATAAAACGGTAAAGTTTAGAAAATATTGTGTATTTGTTTCGATTTAAAGCTTTCGTGACTGCAGGGATTCATCTTCTTGGTTCTTTCGGTAAAGTCACGTAGAAGGGAAATAATAAAAATAAAACATAATAAAATAATTCTCACGACGTTTCGGCCACAACGCAAGTAGCTGCTTGCGTTGTGGCCGAAACGTCGTGAGAATTATTTTACTATGTTTTATTTTTATTATTTTATTAATTTCTTTCTACGTGACTTTACCGAAAGAACCAAGAAGATGAATCCCTGCAGTCACGAAAGCTTTAAATCGAAACGCGTAAAGGTCGCTGTTGGAACAAGAGCTACCACAAAGACCGGCACGGCACATGAGGGGGCGGGTGTGGTGCAGGGGCGGGAGGGGGGGGCGGGTGGCTACCTCCAAATCCAGCGGCGAAGTTACGGTTGGGGTCGGTTCCCACGCAGGAGTTTCCAGAGTACTGGGAGCGCGTCTTGCGCCACATGCGGTCCTGCACGGCGGAGTTCAGAGGTCAGCGGGGTCATCGGAGGAATTGACGTGGCACAGAGTTTCACGGTTCTAATGTGCCAGGCCGCCCTGGTTAACGCCGTGGCGGTGGTGTGTGCGTATGAACCGTACGCTGCTACCTCGCTCGCGACGGCCTGCGTGGGCTGCACGGGGCAACTTTGTGTGTGTGTGTCGGGCAAGTGGGGGGGAGTCTCACGCGCTCGTGGGTGTACACGTAGCCGTCGGGGTTGGCGACGATCTCAAAGTACCAGTCCATGGTGTTGAGCAGAGAGGTGATGGCCGAGTCTTGCCCGTACTCGCTCACGAGCTGCGGGGGTTGGGGGGTTGGTCAGCATCATCATCATCATCGGCTTTGGTCATCAGAATTAATCATGATAAACACGAGCCATTCATGTCGCTACAATGCCACTATCATCATTATCTGAAAGCACCACAGTGCTTCCTAGGATAATCGGCACCACTGGTCAGCAGTCATCATCAGTCACGGCCACACGCGATCATGATCGCCACTGTCACCGTCTGCATCACCACCACCATTATCATAACCATCAGAGACAACACAGTCATCACTACCGGTATCATTATCCTCACAGTCGCCATCCACGTCACCACCACCATCACCACCATCGTCACAAGCAGCATCACCGCTTTCACCCTTCACCATCGTCGGCATCGTCGGCATCGCCGCTCAGCCACCGGGCCTCGCGTACCTTCTTGGCGATCCAGATGCCCGTCGCCACGGTGACCCACTCGCGAGCGTGAATGCCTGTGGCCACAAAGATGGCCGGCTTGGACCCGCCACCAGCGCCGATCTGCACGCACGCAGGCACGGCGGTCACGGTCGCCTCGCTGGCGCGTGAAGGCCTCGCCAGGCCGTCGCCGCCTCTCGGGGCCCTGAACCGAGCCGGTGCCCGTGCACGAGCCGATATCCGTCTCGTCGCTCCGTCTCCGCGGCGGACGTGACCTCGCTCATCTGCGTTTCCCCCTGCCGTGGCCGCCACGTTTAAACGGCGAGAACGGGCAGCTCGGCACGGCACCGCCTCGCTGCCATCCGCTCGTAGCGAAGCGCTGGATACTGGGCGAGTGTTAGAGGGTATGCGCGTAGCGGCCGCGCGTTTTGGACAAGGTGGAAATGCGGAGTGGGCACCGCAAGCCGTTCGTCGTCGATACATCGCGACGAACGGACCAAATGAAGCCAATGAGCAATTGGTACGTTTGGTAGAAACGTGGCACAACGTGGCAGGAGAGATCGTGGCACACACATGGGTTCGATAGCCTCCGACGCACGTTTCCCCCCCCCCCCGTCAGGGTTCAATTATCAGCACGCACAACGCGGGGTGGGCACCACGTGGGGTGGGAACCACGTGGGGGGGCACAACGCGGGGGGGGGGGCACCACAGGTGGGGTGGGCACCACGTGGGGGGGGCACCAGGCGGGGGACTACGTTACCTTGAGCACGGGGATGTCGCGATTCTCGTACGTGGATCCGATGTTGATAAGGCTCACGAGGCTTGGGTACTCGCGCACCATGTCCTGCATCCACGTGTTGATCTGCGCACGACCGCACGACGACGAGATTGATACCGTAATGTTGTTTTCTTCGATTCAAAATTGGCATGTTTAGGCAAGGCCACTTGAGTGTTGCTATTGATGCTGTCGCTGGTGGCGTTAATGCCGCAGTTGGTGGTGTTTGTGTCGCACCTGTTGACATTGGTGGCATTTTGATTTAAAGCTTTTGTGACTGCAGGGATTCATATTATTGGTTCTTTTGGTAAAGTCACGTAGAAGGGAAACAATAAAATAACAAAAATATAAAACATTTTTTAAATTGGTTTATATTTTTATTATTTCATTATTTCCCTTCGACGTGACCAAAAGAACCAAGAATATTGGTGGCATTGCTAACGTTGGCGGTGGCGATGTTGGCATTATTTGTTTGTTTTGGCGGTTTTAACGATGGTGGTGCTATTGTGCTGTTATTGTTGATGGTGGCGTTGTGCGTGACGCTGCAGTTGTCGTCGGCGGTGGCGTCCGTACCTCGGGCAGGACGTGGTAGCTCTCGTAGTTGAAGGTGTCGGTGCTGCGAGCAGCCAGCGACTGCGCCCTGCGGGCCGCTGCCATCTCAGCGCGCTCCGCTTTCGTGAGCAACTGTGGGGGGTGGAGGGGGGGTGGGGAGCAGAGAGGGTTCAGTGTGGGGCTGGTACACATCCCAGAGTCTCCATGTCCCCCTCTCGCCGTGGCCCCGTGTATCCGTATCACCTTCTCCCCACGTCCACTGGTCACTCTGCCCCCATATCTCGTGTTCTCTCGTCTCCATGTCGCAGAATATATCCGCACGTCCTCGCTGGTCCCCCGTCCCCCCGTGTCCCCGTGTCACTCCACCCCCCCCCTCTCCCCGAGCCTCACCTCGATGTCGGGGATCATGACCTGGGGGGATAGCCCAGCCCCCTGCAGGGTCCGGGCCACGACTTCCTGGGCCTCCACGGGGACGCGCACGTCCGCAGGGAGGCCCACGCGTGACGCGGGCCTCCAGAAATCCAGCTGCGAGGGGCGGGGCACGTGGGTTAGGATGGGTGGGGTGGGGGGCACCGTCACGGAGGGGGTCACGGAGGAGTGGGGTCATGGGGGAATGGGAACACGGGGGGGGCCGGGGGTGGGGGGTACGGGAAAGGGGTCACGGAGGAAAGGGCCCAGCCAAAGCTGAGAGTAGGGGGGTTACAAAGGGGAGGGGGGCATCAGGGGGCGATTGTGATTGAGAGTGTGTGTTGTTGATGAGATCGTGGGTAGGTGAGTGGGCGAGTGTGCAGGTGGTGAGTGGGCGAGTGTGTTGGTGGTGAGTGGGCGAGTGTGCAGGTGGTGAGTGGGCGAGTGTGTTGATGGTGAGTGGGCGAGTGTGCGGGTGGTGAGTGGGCGAGTGTGTTGGTGGTGAGTGGGCGAGTGTGCGGGTGGTGAGTGGGCGAGTGTGCGGGTGGTGAGTGGGCGAGTGTGTTGGTGGTGAGTGGGCGAGTGTGCAGGTGGTGAGTGGGCGAGTGTGCGGGTGGTGAGTGGGCGAGTGTGCGGGTGGTGAGTAGGCAAGTGTGCGGGTGGTGAGTGGGCGAGTGTGCGGGTAGTGAGTGGGCGAGTGTGTTGGTGGTGAGTGGGCGAGTGTGCAGGTGGTGAGTGGGCGAGTGTGCAGGTGGTGAGTGGGCGAGTGTGCAGGTGGTGAGTAGGCGAGTGTGCGGGTGGTGAGTGGGCAAGTGTGCGGGTGGTGAGTGGGCGAGTGTGCAGGTGGTGAGTGGGCGAGTGTGCAGGTGGTGAGTGGGCGAGTGTGCGGGTGGTGAGTGGGCGAGTGTGCAGGTGGTGAGTGGGCGAGTGTGCAGGTGGTGAGTGGGCGAGTGTGCAGGTGGTGAGTGGGCGAGTGTGCGGGTGGTGAGTGGGCGAGTGTGCGGGTGGTGAGTGGGCGAGTGTGCGGGTGGTGAGTGGGCGAGTGTGCAGGTGGTGAGTGGGCGAGTGTGCGGGTGGTGAGTGGGCGAGTGTGCGGGTGGTGAGTGGGCGAGTGTGCGGGTGGTGAGTGGGCGAGTGTGCAGGTGGTGAGTGGGCGAGTGTGCGGGTGGTGAGTGGGCGAGTGTGCGGGTGGTGAGTGGGCGAGTGTGCGGGTGGTGAGTGGGCGAGTGTGCGGGTGGTGAGTGGGCGAGTGTGCGGGTGGTGAGTGGGCGAGTGTGCAGGTGGTGAGTGGGCGAGTGTGCGGGTGGTGAGTGGGCGAGTGTGCGGGTGGAGCGGTCACCTGCAGCGACTCGTCGCTCTCCAGCTGCTGCAGGACCTTCACGTGGCTCTCCGACGTGGGCACAATCCGCAGCACCTGCTGCCTGTGTCACCACCAGCGCCACAACCATCGTCATCATGGCCACCACAACCTCCACAACCAACATCATTACCATCAAAATCATCACCATCATTACCACAATCAACATCATCATCATCTCCCCCACCCCCCCCCGCCATGTTGAACGGTGACATAGGCGAGCGGCAATGCGTTTGCCACGTGTTGCAGAGGCTCGCGGTTCGAGACCAGCGGCCGCCCTGGCTAATACGGCCTCTCTATTGCAAATCCAGTGTGCCCCTTACCAGCTCATCAATGAGCATCACCTCGATCTATCTCATCTCGCCCAGGTGAGCTTCGGTGTGCGCAGGGGAACCCGGGGTGAGACCCAGGCGATGACCCAACTGAGACCCAGGTGACAACCCAGGTGAGACTCCGGTGACAACCCAGGTGAGACTCCCCACTCACCCCGCGAAGATGCGCAGGTTGGCTGCCGCGGGCCCGAGGGCCGTGGCGGCGATGAGCAGGAGGAGGAGGAGGGGAGCCATGGCGTCTCAAGGGCGCGACGAGGTGACTTGGCCCACTGCGCCGATCGCCTTTTAAATCCGCGGGGAGCAGCAGCAGCAGCGGCGTCGTCATCGTCACCGAGCCGTTATCGCGTGAGAACGTCGGCAGACGGGAGGCAGGTAAACAGGGCCAGGTGCTCGGGCACTGGGGTGGGTCCACAGTACGGACACGGTACGGACAGGTGGTACGCACAGATACACCGGGGGGGGGGGACACACAGACGCGCACGGAGAGATACATCGGTACGCAGAAGAGGGACACGGGACTTTTTATCGCGACGAGATTTCGTAGCGAACGCGAATCGCTTTCTGCTCAGATTTACGGAGAGTTTTTTTGCGGCCGATTTATTTTTGGATGACGATTCCCGCTCGTTTGGCCAGGAGAACCTCACTGAGTCTCGAGCCTCTTTGTCGGGAGGGTCCTGCCAAGTTGTTTGCGATAGGAGGCTATGTCGCTGTGCGGTCCCATTAAAATGATTTACATACAATAGGTTTTTATAGTTTTTTTTTTTTACACCGTCGGGATGTTTTGGTCAACGGCAGTTCCACTGTGGGTGTGGGTTTAGCTATGGGAGGAGGAAGCCGGAGAACACGGAGGGAACCCGTGCAGGACCCTGGGGAGAAGGCACCACGAGACTAACGCCACGCAGAAAGGTGCCCGGGTCGGGAATCGACCCGTGCAATTGTTGATTTGAAGCGAAAGGCGTTCACAACCCTGGCGTCCCTACGATAACGATGCCCGTGCGATGTTGGAAGCCGACGATGTTTGACCCGATCCCACCCACCCCAGCCAGCCGTGGGTACGCACACAGCTGGCTGGCACTGACCCTCACCCCCTCACCCCAACACGAGCTGCACTCACCGCTCGCCTGCCCGCACGGAGCCACATCGATCGCCACGGATGGGGTTATTGATCTGCCCAGGTGGGTGGCGAGCCTCCTGTTTGAGGAGTACTTGGGTTTTTTTTCTCTCCCTTCAGGTAAAGGGGGGTCACTGAGGTTCCCGCGGTGCCGGTGCCAAACGTGTCCCTGTCAACGTCATTATATCAGTGCTGCCTATCCTATTACAGACCAACGCAGACCGTATTGGTCACCCCGTGCCCCTTATACACCTACATGTTCATACCACACCAAGTCCCATCACAAGGGAGAAACACAAAGACACTTTTTTTTTGTGCCCGTATTGAAACGGCTGTCCACCGTGTGGATCTGAAAACTCAATTTCCCTGTACAAGAATACGGGGTGAAACCGTATGGGTTGACAGCTATTTAGTATTTCGATTTAAAGCTTTCGTGACTGTAGGGATTCATCTTCTTGGTTCTTTCGGTAAAGTCACGTAGAAGGGAAATAATAAAATAATAAAAATAAAACATAATCAAATACAATTCTCACGACGTTTCGGCCACAACGCAAGCAGCCGTCATCAGGTGAAGACCAGGTCTGTCGGGGAGACAGCGTCTGAATGAAGAAGACCAGGTCTGTCTTTCCGACAGACCTGGTCTTCACCTGAGGACGGCTGCTTGCGTTGTGGCCGAAACGTCGTGAGAATTATTTAATGTTTTATTTTTATTATTTTATTATTTCCATTCTACGTGACTTTACCGAAAGAACCAAGAACACACAGACACACTTTTTTTTGTTTGCCCGTATTGAAACGGCTGTACGCCGTATGGACCTGAAAACTCAATTTCCCTGTACAAGAATACGCGGTATAAACCGTATGGGTTGACAGCTATTTAGTAGTGTAGTGTATAGTGTAGTGTATAGTAGCGTACCTGTCAACCCCTTAAACCATCGTGGGTTGACAGGTACACAAACGGTGGCGCGGTGGTCAGGGTGGGGTAGCCACCTGTCCTGGTTTTGCCCGGAATCTCCCCTCGCTGGTGGGGAAGGCGACATCTGTGCTGGGGAATGCGTCAGTCCTGCGGGTTCTTGAAAGTGTCGCGGGTTTTGTCGTCAGGCGACTGAAGATTGTGATGAGCGATGCTACCTAGCGTCTTGCAAAGGGGGGGCGGGTGCCTTTTATACCGTTGTATGCGCTACCGGCAAAGGCCCTTGTCCGAAACGTCAGTATAGAGGACAGGCAAGACCTCGTTTAGCGCTCAAAGATGCGTTCCTGGAGAAGTGAGCGCGAATCGAATCATCACTCAGTGGCCGTCCATAAATGACGTCACGCGATTTTGGACGATTTTTGACCCCCCCCCCCTCGTCACACGGCGTCACAAAAAGTCAGACCCCCCCCCCTGAAATATGACGTCACAAAGATCTGCCCCTCCCCCCCCAAAAAAATAAAACATGCTTCAAATCGCTTTAAACTATTGTCATTGTAGTGCGTATTTAATGTGGCGCTGCGCTCTGATGTTGTAGGAGAAAACATTTATTAAAAAGTCTTTAAGTAGAACGTGTTGTCTATATTTATTTAAAGTTGCGCATTTTGATGTGACGTCACATTTCTCAACCCCCCCCCCCCCCTCGTCACACATCGTCACAAATGTCTGACCCCCCCCCAGGTGCGTGACGTCATTTATGGACGTCCCCTAAATGGGCTCATGCGGATCCTGTATAGTGTAGTGTTTACATTACACTATACACTACTATACACTACACTATACACTACACTATACACTACACTACACTATACACTACACCATACACTATACTATACACTACACTATACACTACACTACTATACACTACACTATACACTACACTATACACTACACTATACACTACACTACTATACACTACACTACACACTACACTATACACTACTATACACTACACTATACACTACACTACTATACACTACACTATACACTACACTACTATACACTACACTATACACTACACTATACACTACACTATACACTACACTATACACTACACTACACACTACACTATACACTACTATACACTACACTATACACTACACTACTATACACTACACTATACACTACACTACTATACACTACACTATACACTACACTATACACTACACTATACACTACACTAGTAACTATTGGCGCGTTGTGTTTACGCGACAAACCTTCCTGGCTGTGTCGGGTGGTGGAGGGGTTTCACGACACAACGTTTCTACTAACACAAAACAACCTTTATTATGAGGAGTCGAGTTGTATAAATGTGTTAAGTGATTTGTTTACCCTTCGTACTTTGCACTCCTGCCGTGTTCTTTGTTGTTGTTGTCGTCGTTGTCGTTGTTATTGTTGTTGGTGGTTGTCACGGCCCTGCGACAAAGCGCTTTACAGACCATCGGATTTATCCCTCCTTCCAAGCGGCGCCGTAAAGTTGCCGTCGTAAAAGCGGCGTCGTAAAGTTGCCGCCGTAAAGTTGCCGTCGTAAAAGCGGAGATAAAGTTGCCGCCGTAAAGTTGCCGTCGTAAAAGCGGAGATAAAGTTGCCGTCGTAAGGTTGCCGTCGTAAAAGCGGAGACGTAAAGTTGACATCGTAAAGTTTCTGCCGTAAAGGTGTTAAAGCCGTCGTAAAAGCGGCGACGTAAAGTGTCTGCCGTAAAGGCGTCGAGGCCGTCGTAAAAGCGGCGACGTAAAGTTGCTACTGTAAAGGCGTCGATGCCGTCGTAAAAGCACGACGTAAAGTTTCTGTCGTAACGGCGTCAAGGCTGTCGTAAAAGCGGCGACGTAAAGTTTCTGCCGTAAAGGTGTTGAGGCCGTCGTAAAAGCGGCGACGTACAGTTGCCGCCGTAAAGGCGTCGAGGCCGTCGTAAAAGCGGCGACGTAAAGTTTCTACCGTAAAGGCGTCGAGGCCGTCGTAAAAGCGGCGACGTAATTATATTCTCAGGTTTTTTCGGTAAAGTCACGTAGGTAAAAACATTAAAATTAATGAAAGTAAAATAAAACAAAACAAAATAAAATTCACGACGTTTCGGAGGCAACACAAGTCTCCGTCATCAGGTGGGACCGTCACAGCCGAATTAGCTGCATCAAGTGAAGCAATGATTCAAGATGTAATCCCTTATAAGCAAGTTGAAGGGAGGTGGAGAGGGGGGAGAGCTTATCAGGCTGTGGTAGCCAATGAATGGAAACGTATCGGGAGGGAGGAGGAGCAGTGATCAAAGACTGCACGCAGTGCTCAACACAATGAATGGAGACGCGCCGGGACGGAGGGCGAGCGGTGATCAAAGACATCACGTAGTGCTCAACACAATGAATGGAAACGTGGCGAGCGGTGATCAAAGAACAATGAAGAGATTACTGTTAAACACTGTGGATGTTAACACTCGGTGAAGTAAATTAAAATAGTGCCTGTCAGATAAGATGGTCCAAAAAGTGTAATTAAGTCTTTTTTGCGTGGTTAATAACATCTTTCCAGTGATTACTGAGTTTGTACCCATCATCACGGTTGAAATTATGTCTGTGTTTGTATATTTGTATGGCTTCGTGTACAAACCTTTGATGGTAGCCCGGAGGTTTGCAGAGAACCTTGGTCTCGGAAAAGACAATTTCATGAGAGCCCGCCGAGTTGTAGCAATGATCGGCAACGGCCGAAGAATCAGTTCTGCCGTGTTTCAGATCTGACTTGTGCTCGCGGACACGATCAGCAACATGACGTTTTGTTTCTCCAATGTAGCAATCACCACAAATGCAACTCAATTTGTAGACTCCAGGATACTGTAAGTCAGGAACGACATCCTTCACAGATGGAATCAGATCACGGATTTTATGCACTGTACTGAATCGGACTTGGATCTTATGTTTGTTTAGAATTTTGGAGATCTTTTTGGTCACGCCTGCTATGTATGGTAACGTGATAGTTTTGGTCAGAGTTTCATGTGGTTGTTTCTGTGTGGTGGGAGAGACAGCTTGGCGGATAGTGCGGTCAGAGTATCCGTTCATCCTGAGGGCCCGATGTACATGTCTTAATTCATCAGTCAGGTGGTGTTGGTCAGAAATGCCATGGGCTCTGTGGTATAGCGTTTTGATGAGAGAATTCTTTTGAGATGGGTGGTGGTGGGAATCCGGTTTCAAGTAGGAATTTGTGTGGGTGGCTTTCCTGTAGACAGAATGTCCCAAGGATCCGTCAAGCCTCCTCTTAAACAGAATATCCAAGAATGGTAGTTTACCGTCTTTCTCCACTTCCATGGTGAATCTGATAGATGGGTGTCTAGAATTGATGTGGTCCAAGAAGTGGTTCAATGCTGGGAGGCCATGTGGCCAGATGACGAAAGTGTCATCCACATATCTCTTCCACAGGGAAGGACGCAGGGTGGATGTCTGGATGGCGTCTGATTCAAACTTTTCCATGAACATGTTGGCTATAACTGGTGACAAGGGGGAGCCCATAGGGGTACCCTCATTCTGTTTGTAGAAGGTGCCATTCCAGGTAAAATAGGTGTTGGTGAGGCAATGCCTAACCAGCGCAGGTACATCAGAATTCAATCCATGTTGGACTAAGTCCTCAATTATTGTTAGGGTGTCCGGTACTGGGACTTTGGTAAACAAGGTTTCTACCGTAAAGGCGTCGAGGCCGTCGTAAAATCGGCGACGTAAAGTTTCTACCGTAAAGGCATCGAGGCCGTCGTAAAAATCGACGCCGTAAAGCGTGACCGCTGCCGTAAAGCGCGCCGAGGCTGCGTGGGTGCGTGGGTCGCCATGCCGCTGATGAAAGGCCGCGCGGCTGTGCGCCGCACGCTCGACTACCTGCAGCGGGGCGACGTCATCTTCCGCAGCGCCGTCAAGATCATGGCCATCAACTACAACACGAGCGGCACACGCAGCGACGGCACCAGGTGCGGTCCCCCTGCAAGCCGCCTGCGATGGCGCTTTGCTCGTGTTTGTTTAAGAGCTCTCTCCCTTGCGAGGAACCCGGAGCCCCCACGTTCTGTGTCTCTCTCTCTCATAGAGACGTGGGACGTGGTGGGGGGGGGGGGGGTAGAGAAACGCGTGTCCACAAACATTCAGTTTCAAATAAAAGCCCGACTCTGAATGTCGACACCGGTTCACTGGTTTTTGTTTTGTGTCTTGCCTTGCACCACCGCAACGATGGAGTGCCGGGGCGAGGCGGCGCGGCTGACGGGATGCGTCAAACCAACTTCGTGTTGTGGGGACGGGACGGGTTGGAGGAGGGGGGGGGTGTAAGGAGCTGCTGGATCGCGTGGTCCGGACGACGCCCTCATTGGTTCCCGAGCTGTCACGTGGAGCGCGAGGCGCGTCGCGATTGGCTGGGGGCGGGGGGGGCGACCTCGCGCGCACGTGCCGCGAACGAGAGTGAATGTCGGAGCGAACCCGGAGCGAGGTTCTCTCCACTGCTGGATGATGGGGTCAAGCTCTGCCTCCCCCCCTCCACCTTCCCCCGCCGCCACTAACGCGGCTGCGCCCCCGTGTCCCGCAGGAAGTTCGTGTTCTTCACGGTGCCGCAAATCCAGTTCAAGAACCCGTGGGTGCAGATCGTGGCGTTCAAGAACGTGACCCCCTCGCCCTTCGTGCGCTTCTACCTGGGTGCGTGCACAGCGACACCCGCTGACGAGAGCGGAGATCCCCACACTCGGGGCCACCAGTGACTTTCAGTTGCACTCCCCCCCCCCCCCCCCGCTTTTGAAGGAAGAAAAAAAAATATTTTTTAAAACGCCACTTTTTTCAAATTTTCTTTCAAGAAAAATTATCATGACGTTTCGACTGCAACACAAGCAAATCACCTGATGACGATTGCTTGTGTTGCAGTCGAAACGTCGTGATAATTTTTCTTTTATATTATTTTATTATGTTTTATTTTATTCCCTTCTACGTGACTTTACCGAAAGAACCAAGAATATGAATCCCTGCAGTCACGAAAGCTTTAAATCAAAAAAATATTTAAGTTCACAGTTCGGTCGGCTTTGCCTGGTAGGATGGGGATGGTTTAGTTTTATTTGCATGTTTTTTTGTGGGGGAGGGGTGGTTTGTTTACCTTGTAAGTTGCACTACTGTCGTGTTTTTGTTTTGTTGTGACGTGCTTACCCGCCCCGACTGGACATTTGTGGAAAAGAAGAGCTTTTAGCTTATCGGATTTCTCCAGTATAAATATTCAAATTCTGGCCCCTACTGGTCTTTCGTGCCGCCCCAGTCAATACACAAATGTGAAAACATCCCACAGTGCTGTCAAACCCATTGGTGTCAAATGTGTGGCGACCCGTCACACGGACGATGTCTTATCGGCGAAAGTGGCCCCTCTCTGGAAATGAGTGACAAACGCTGCAATCGGGGGGGGCTCCTTCATCGGCATCATTCACCCATGGGCATCATTCACCCGTCGGCATCATTCACTCAGTGGCATCATTCACCCATCGGCATCATTCACTCATGGGCATCATTCACCCATCATGGCCGGGAGTCGGTGACCTGCGGCTCCTTGAGGACTGCTTCGTGACCTTATTCACGTGCGTTGAGGCTGTCGACATTTTTGTTTTTACCGAATTAGAAAAAGAATTGCTCATTGTTATTTTGGTTGCCGACCCTTTGGCACTGCTGGATTAAGTCCTCCCCCAAGCCGTTCCCATCTTTCACGCTCCTTGAATATATTTTTTTAAATTACGATTCCCGTTCGTTTACGGAGTCTGACTCTCTTATGACGGGCCTACCAAGTTACCGCAGTAGGCGGCGATGTTGCTGCTGTGTGTGATCCCAATTGAGTCATTTGCAGGGACATGTTTGGCCAATACTCGGTACATGCAGAACTGGGGCATCGCTAGCATATAGTCAACAATATGATTGTTTTAATTGCCATTTCTGAGAAAAACGGGGAGAGTTTGCATTCCGACAGCCCCATTATTTCGATTTAAAGCTTTCATGACTGTAGGGATTCATCTTCTTGGTTCTTTCGGTGAAGTCACGTAGAAGGGAAATAATAAAATAATAAAAATAAAACATAATAAAATAATTCTCACGACGTTTCGGCCACAACGCAAGCAGCCGTCCTCAGGTGAAGACCAGGTCTGTCGAGAAGACAGCGTCATTCAGACTCTGTCTTCTCGACAGACTTATTTTATTATGTTTTATTTGTATTATTTTATTATTTCCATTCTACGTGACTTTACCGAAAGAACCAAGAAGATGAATCCCTGCAGTCACGAAAGCTTTAAATCGAAATTTAGCCCCATTATTGTCTCGTGTTTGCCCACGGTCAGCTGCCGTTGAGATTTGTACACCGCCAACTGGGTCACGCTGGCTGTGGCGGTGTGGTTATGCGCGGTGCGAGCAGACACCGGGGAGCAGATCCTGGTGGACGTGGAGGACAAAACGAACCAGGAGATCACGGCGCACGTCAAGAAGCTCATGGGAAAGTCACCGTGAGTATCTCCTCTGTCCGACGGCCACGGTGATGACAATGATGGCGATTGAAAATTACGAGCACGATGCTGCCACTGCTGACAATTGCGACGATGACGAAAGGACTGTACATGTATGACATCTCGATTTAAAGCTTCTTTCGTGACTGCAGGGATTCATCTTCTTGGTTCTTTCGGTAAAGTCACGTAGAAGGGAAATAATAAAATAATAAAAATAAAACATAATAAAATAATTCTCACGACGTTTCGGCCACAACGCAAGCAGCCGTCCTCAGGTGAAGAAACAGGGCTGTCGGAAAGACAGCGTCTGAATGTTTTATTTTTTATTATTTCCCTTCTACGTGACTTTACCGAAAGAACCAAGAAGATGTATGACATCACCAACGTGAACGCCACTGACCCAAAACACGACCAATGACCACGATGAACTTGGCGATTACGACGGTCGATGCTGATTGTAACGATGCTGATGATAACGATCACAAAGTGAATCGCCAGTGTGACGATGACGACGACGAATGTTGTCACCCCACAGGGAGCAGTTGGCGGAGGACGAACGCGCGCGCCTCGTGCTGTCCAACCCCGCAAACTTTGGCCGCAACGCTCGCTACGAGCGCAAGTGCCTGTGCGAGGTCGAGGGTCAGGTGCCCTGTCCGGCCATTGTGCCGCTGCCCAAGGAGATGCGCGGCAAATACCGCAACGCCAAAATGGAGGACACTGCGTAGACGACGGGTGGACGCCGGGGGCAGCAGCAATGACCACGCGGGCACCGGGGCAGCGGTGGGTGTGGTGCGGGCGATGTCGGCGAAACTGGGTGGACGATGGCACCCCCCCCCCCTCTCCCCTGCCTCACTACTCGCTTCACGTGACGTGGCCCCTTTTTGTCATTCCACTGCTGGATGATGGCCTCTCCACGCCGTGTGGGCCACGACGGGTTGCTTGACCGTACTTAACCACGCTGGTTGGTGAAGAGGCCCTTGCAGTGACGGGAGGAAAGATTGAATGTGGGAAACACGGCGGTTTTGCGAGGTAAAACAATCTTCCTCTCCAGTACCCGATTAGTGCAGCGAAGATGCGTGCAGCAATGGATCGTTGTCGTTGATGGGCCCTCTTAAAAGTGGTCGTGGCCCGTGTGAAATGAAGCCGTGGGTCGTATCCATCTGCCCACTGGGCTATCGGTTTCCCACCCCTCTTGCCCTAAACTCTCATCCCGGAATGAACGCCACTCTGAAATCTGTGCACTGCGCTGTACACGAGAGGAATCGGAGCTGTGCGTCAGGTTTTTCATGTTTGTACTTTATGTTTATTGTGCAAAGACATTAACCATAACCGCTTCTGGAGAGCGTTTAATAAACACATTGCCTGGGTTGGCGATGCCGACTTAAATCATCGTGGTCTGTTCCCCACACGGTAAACCACTGGCACAGAGTGGCGGCACAAACTCCAGGGCACCCAGTCAGTTGACTCGGTTCTTATCCACACCGCAGCCAATGCCCCTTCAAAGTGAATTCGCTTAATTTGCAAACTTCTAGTTATGGGAATTTAAAAGCATTCGTTTTGATTGCCAAGCAACATCTCGATAGCACAGACTGAGAAAGTGGTACACCATCCACCTACTGTGGACAAGAGGTGACCAACGGGGTATCACGAGTCGTTCTGTGATGTTTACTTCAGAGGCCGTTATCCACAACGGGGGTGATGGTTGCACTGGTTTTACCCCTTGCGATTATAGTGTTGCTATTGCACCACGAGGTGATGAATCCATCTGCATCCCGCGCAGGGCAGCGGTAACCCTGTTAAGAGCCCGGCCCACAAAGCGGACACTATAGAGCTACCTGAGATCCCTTCATGTGACGTTTGGTGCACACAGTCGGGGGCAAACCGTCTTGATGTACAGAGTAATGTAATGTTACTTGGCAATCAAACCACAAGCCTCAAGAGCTGGAATTCGCGCAAACTGATCGCGGAGCCAAATGTTCGGACCGGGCTTCAAACCCAGGACCCCGTTGGTGCCAGGCTCAGCACTGACCTCCGAACCACCCAGCCGCCTCTGGTTTTTATAAAGTAGAAGAAACACAAACTCGCATCCTGGCACCGGCTGACGCCCAGCACGGCACAAAGAAATAACGTGGACGCCGCCTTTCCTTACTCCCGCCCTGTTTAATTGTGCAACTTTAGAGTGATTGACAGCGACGGCGGCTTCTGGAGGGAGGGGTTGTGGGTAAAGTGACATCATCATGAACGCAAAGCTCCCATCGCCGCTCGACAAGCCCAGAGCAGATGCCTCCCTTGTCGGTACCACCTATGATGGCATCACTGGATTTCTACGTGATAACCAATGGCAATGAGCGAGTTCTTGTTGTACATGTCGCTTGTATTTTAGTCGGTGCGAGTAAAAGTATTGCTACCTTCAAACCCATTTCTGCTCTGGCCCATGGACTACACCCACAGGGAGGAACAACCTGCAGCGTGGGCACTAGGGCAGGACCAGGCCTGGTTAGTAGCCGGGCAACGTCAATATAAATTCGGTTATTACTCTGGCAACGCATGCAAGTGTAAGAATTTGTAACGTGAGATTTATGTAAATGACGTATTTAGGATAATGGAGCAAATCGACACGAGTGAAGCTTACTATTATGGGATGAATCGTGGCCCCACATCGCGACGATGCATCTGGTCGTGCGCTGTTGTTCCGTGCCCAGGCAGGTTCTTGCGCTCGCAGCGCATGCACCGAATCGCATCTGCAAGAACCAAGCGATTTTACGACTGACGAAGATTATACGCCAACGGAATTTGGAACAACGGAGCGAGACGCAACGCCTACGATACAAGGCAGTGCAAACGGGATGGAGAATCGAGTGTTACGATCGTGACGACTCATTGAGTCGTGGTGGGAGAGAACAGCTGCTGCTCGGGGTCTCGGATTCTCAGCTGGGTGCGGCATGGCGGGGATGGGCAGATTCCACGACTCGCTTCTGCCCCCGGCGACGCAGCAGCAGCAGCCGCCGCCTCTGTTGCCGTCCCGGTTAACGCTGCGGTTGCATGAACCGTAGCGAGACCGCGCCGTCCGCTTCACAGTGGACGCTGTCGAAGCCGCGAAGTGCTTCGACAGCCGTCGGCCACGCGTGGCCAGCGGCACAGTCCAAATTAGCCACGTTCGAAAATTTACTCAAATCAGGAAACATGGCGGCGATCGTCTGGGCAACTCCTGAATAACAAACTTCACCTTCAAAATCCACGGGCGGCTCTGGGTCACAGAAACCAGCGTGGGCCTTCTCCGAACCACAACAGCAGCGGGCGGGCGGGGGTTCGCAGCGCACGACCGTCCGTCGGCACGCACGCAGAGTTAGTGTTGGGAAACTAAATTAAATTCACAGGCAGTGTAATACTTTAGAGGCGACGCCTCGAACGGCGCTACGGAGCCGCGAGCGCAGCGTTAGTGTTACACGTTGGACTTGGTCTAACGAGGGGAGGGGGGTCAGCGCGTCAATAAAGGCAGCGGGCAGTTGTGCGACGGACGCTTCTCGAGGGGTGGCACCGTTCGTTTACTATTCTGTCGATCAGAACCCAGAATCTTAACCCCAATTCGGCTACCCCCAGGGTTAAAATAATATCTTAGTATTGTGATATCAGGGAGGGGGGAGTCATTGTCACAGTAAAGTTTGTACCCCGGGGTTTAAATGCCTATCGAATATTTTTTTTATTCAAGTAACTTACCGCTTTCCTCAATGCTATTCAATCCAATAGGAACCACGACTGACCAATTCTAACACACTCTGTAAAATAAGTTGCACTCATCATCAGCACCAGACAGCAGTGCGTGCAAGCTGACCACCCACTACTGACGCTGCCCACCACCCTCTGCGCGTTGTCGCCTAAAATCGCGTCGAGCAGCGTTGCGATGATTACATCTGTGGGCAGAAACCTGGATGTGTGGCTCCAATCGCGGTAATCATTAGCCATGGTCAATCCACTTCTGGATGAAGGCCTCTACAAGCTGTCACCACCTCTTACAAGCCTGCGATGTAACGATCTGCGGAGCACCTGACCACACATTTACAGCAGTGTCGTGCTTACGACCACTGTGGAAAGGATCCTACCCGTTTAGCTTATTCCGGCTACGCTAATTTCACCGCGGTCCAAGCCGCGTTTAGTCAACATACAGGGCAGTGTCACAATATGCACCGCGTGCTGTGCTGACACGCGGCTTCGCATCCCAGGCGTGCAATTGTTGGCACCGGCGTCTGGCGCCAAGCGCTACGGCATCAACCAGACCAGGACGGACTCCCCAGTCCCCGCGAACCGCCACGGACCCACCTCCGCGATGACCGAGCTCTATATTTGTGCACAAGCTCAGCCACGGCCCGCACACCGTTGTCAATCTTCCCAACGGTCGCTATGCGCCAGAGGTCGCAACCGGGTACCCGATACCCGTACCCTACCCGATACCCGGCTACCCGTACCTGGCCAGGTACGGGTACGGGTAGCCGTTTGCGACCCTGGTGCGGCCGGGTACGGGTAGGCCGTGAGTCACTGGTGAGTAACCGTTTGTCACTCATTTCGGGTAGGGTACGGGTAGGGTACGGGTAAGGAATCAAAACCCGTTTGCGATCTCTGCTATGCGCGCTGGGACGACGAGTCGGTCGCGTTGCTTAAATCGATGGAAATCGTCATCGATGACTTCTTCGTGGCCACCCCAGGGCGGGAAATCCACTCCGAGCCACCACGCTAACCGTGAGTGGCAGAGTGACACCTCCCGTCCACCGGCACATGACAGAAGCGACATTATTCCCCAAGTGTTTTCGTGTTATCGGATCAGTTGAGCAATGGAGCCGATAATCGGTAGTCACGGACTACTTTACGAATCGGAGAGCACGGGTTAGTAATAACAAGGGAGCTGAACCATGGCGGGTCACGCAGACCAGCTCGTCAAACCCCAGTTCCCATCCCACTTCACAGAGCAGGTTTCCGACACTGCCCATCGTCGTCGTCATCAACTAGTGTGCAAAGCGGACAGGGATGACGGGCAACCGTGAAATAATAAATGGTCCTTTGGAAGGCCGAGGCTCCAAATGCCCCTTCTTCTACGGTGGTGCGCCAACGCACAGGCCTGTCGGCACGCGCCGTCTTCCCAACTGGCTATTTCCCAAGCCGAACCAGAACCAAACGAGGAAACTCTGACTTTACGGGAAGACGCCTGAAACTGCCTCGGGGCCCCAAACATGGCCACGGTCCGGGCTGAGAGTTTTCGTCATTTCAAGCGAAGATGTCCAGTGGCTTTTGCGGTGGAAACGCAACCTGGCACCCTCCTGAGCCGCGCTGGGCTAGCTCGGCACAGCTCCCGATGCAGCTCGGTTGTGCAGTGGAAAGAGAGGTAAACGTTAATGGGGACTTGTGTAAACCTGACACTTCACTCTTCCCAGACGCTAACGGGGGACCCCCCCCCAACATCCCACGTCGCCCAGTTCAGAATCGAGCCAACTCGCTGTGCTATGGGTAGAAAAGCAGCCACTGACACCACGACAGGACGACTCCATCAGAGTCGGCCACTCGCAAAATATTTGCACATCTAGCACACCACACATCCAGTATTTACCACTCAAATGGCCGTGGTGGTTACCAGTCACGTGCCACCTACTCCAAGTCTCTACTAGCGACCCGGAAAATACTGAGCCCTGGCAATAACACAACGGTAACGGATGGTACCAGACGGTAACATCACAATTGTTAACGTTACATTCCCGGCGTCAAATTGCCTAGCTTAGGTGGGTTCCGCTCGATGGGAATGTTACGCCAACCCATGAAACAAGCCAGGCAATCAAGTCCAAAAAGCCAGCCTAAAGCCAAACTTGGCATTCTCATATCGCAAGAAAAAAATTAACTTATCCAAGCGCCTACCGCAATACAACCAGCGTCGTCTCCACTCCACCGAACCGGCCGGCGTGGCGGGATGCCAGCCGACGTCTAGGCACCAGAGTGGAAGGTGGCAGCTTTCCCGCGGGCCGTGTGAGTGAAACACCAAAACGGCGATCGGACCACCCCCCCCCCCGTCATCGGCGTCCCGGTCGGACGAACAACATTGGCCACCCGAGCGCACTGAAGCCCTTGACAGAAAATGATGGAATCCGCCCGACCGGACGGGCGGTGGCTAGAACGGAGCAGCACTGCTGGTTGGTCAGGGCAGGGTCCCCCCCCGCGACGCCGCCGATGGCATCCGGCGAGAGGAGACAACCAGCGCCTGCTGGAGCTCGCGCAGGTTTTGCGTGAGCGCGGCCACCTCCTCGGAGCGCCCGCCGCGTTTGGCGTCAAAGATGAACGCCCGGATGTTGTCGATCTGCTGGCGCAGCAGCTCGGGGTCGATGGCGCTGACGTTACCAGCGCCATCGTCACCATTGTCGTCCACCTCGAATGGGTTGCTGCCGCCGCTGCTGGCGACTGGCTGGGCTCCACGTCGCCTCCCCGAGTTGTCCTGGTGGAAGGGGTTCGTGGCGTCGCCCGCGTCCTCCTCGAACGGGTTTGCCAGCGACGGTTTTGGCGACTCGTCAGGGCGACGCGAGCTCCGGCCGTTGGCACCGACCTCCTCCTCCTCCTCAAATGGGTTTCCGCTCCCATTGGGCGCCTCGTGCCGACTGGCGCCTGCTCTCTTCGGGGACGGCGTCTGGGCGAAGGGGTTCCCGTCCGGGGAGCCCCGAACCGGAATCGGTTCCGCCAATGACCCCCGCTTCCTCCTTCCGCTGCCGGCAACGCCGTCTGCCTCGTCCAACTCGAACGGGTTGAGCGAGGAGGGTTCAGACGCTGGCAGTGAGGAGGAGGAGGTGGTGTCCGCCGTGCGAGGGCCTGGCGGTACCGCCACTGCAGCCGCCGAGGAGGGGATGATGGAGCCGGAGTTGGCGAGGGCGGCGCCGGCCCGGGGTCCTGCGTCGTGCGAGCTTGCGTGAACCTGGGCCGTCGTTTGCCACGGAACACCGATCGCTCCGCTCTGCTGCTGCTGATGCTGCTGCCGTTTCGCCGGGTGCTGTTGTCTCGTCATCTGCCGGACAACATCACTATTGGTGAAGATCAGTCCACTGCTGGGTGAGTAAGAAGCATCGGTGCATATTGGACACTGGAGTAACACGGCAATACCCCAGTTCACGTCGGGGATGCGTTCCTGAAAGGTGCGACGACCAATATCGAAACGAAGTGAATCAAAGGAATTTACGAGGTAAGTGGAGGCAGAGGCCGAAGCGACGGATACGAGAAAGGACGGACGATGCTGCCGGCGAAGTTTAAGCGTGGGGTTGAGGCAACGCAATCCAGGAGGTGGTATTCATAGAGTGACGACGTATTTGCAAAATGACGTAAAAGGGGGAGACGTAAATCGGGGTACGACTGTAAGACGCGGAGATATTTCCTGTAATTAGTTTTCATGGTTTTTTTCCCAATTGCATTTTCAGCGTCATGTTGTAATCTATCAACTGGTGGGTGAAAGTGTCGTAGCATCCACAAACCGTCGCTGCACGCGACCTAATTTCATCGCTCCGTCTCACGTATGGACGCCCTCTAGGCCTTGTTGTTTCCCACGGCTGCCAATCCATCGTGAATCTCGACCGCCGTCTTACCGTTCCTTCGAGCGATGATGCATCCTGGCAATGCGGCAATATTGACTGTTGGACTGCACTTCTATGCTCCCCATCTTCAACTTTGCACTGAGCACAGCATGTGGAGTCCCTTATCCAGCAGTGGACTGACAAGACGCCAACACAAGTTGTTAGGCAGTCGTGATTTTCCTCCGTTTACCCCGGCTCACACAAGTCAAGTGCAAGGGAGACCCGCACAGAGGGGTAGGCCCACGCCACAGGGTACCTTGGTCGGCGACGAGAGGTCATGCCAGGGACCGCCGGGCGGCGACGGTCGTTCCGGCTGTCCCCGGACCATGGGCTCCGGCTGTGCGGCTTCCGGCCTCGGCGACGGTGACGGTGCCAGGGCTGTGGCGGTGGCACCATCCCCACGCGATCTTACGGACAACCCTTTTGTGGGGTCGTGCTCCTGCGACCTCGCGGGCGACCCCATCGTGGGGTCGTGCTCCTGCGACCTCGCGGGCGACCCCATCGTGGGGTCGTGCTCCTGCGACCTCGCTGGTGACCCCGCGGGGCTGTCACGGTGGCTGCGCTCCCGGAGGAGGTGGAGCTGGCGAGCCTGGAACTCCTCGTCCTCTTCGGCCTGCAGGGCCACCCGCTGCGCCAGCTGATGATGAAGAAAGCGCACACAGCGTCGGGGGATCTTAACAGCGAGCATCAGCTCTGTACGTCCGTCTGTCCGTTACAAGATTATCCTAGATTTGAAGCTTTCGTGACTGCAAGGATTCATACTCTTAGTTCTTTCGGTAAAGTCACGTAGGTAAAAGATGAAATTAAAATTAATAAAAATAAAATGATAAAATCACGACGTTTCGGAGGCAACACAAGTCTCCGTCATCAGGTGGGACTGTCACAGCTAGATTTGCTGCCTCACTTGATCACTTGATGCAGCTAATCTGGCTGTGACGGTCCCACCTGATGACGGAGACTTGTGTTGCCTCCGAAACGTCGTGATTTTTAAATTTAATTATTTTATTTTAATTAATTTTAATTTCATTTTTTACCTACGTGACTTTACCGAAAGAACTAAGAGTACAAGATTATCCGTTGTGAACAGAATTACAGGGCGAGGTTCCATTGCTGCGAGGCACTCAACCGAGAGCAAGGACACGGGATCATAGTGTTGCGCAAAATATAGGAGGCAAAAACCAGGGCGATAAGAAACTATTGGAAAATACGCGATCGCATTTTGTTCTGACAGCTCTGCCGCCGAGGACAAATGCGGAAGTGGAGTTACATCATCCGTGCGTACGCATTAAAAACAAAGTCAATAGCTGGCCAGATGCCCGAGGCATCAGAGGATGTCTCCGTCTTAGAAAGTCGCCGGTCGCTTTGACTAAACTTTACTGCTTGGGGAACCCAAAAAGTCACTAAAATCTAGCGGCAACATCGCCGCGTTGACAGCACGGCGTGGGCGCGTTGGGTGGAGCCCGCACCTCCATCTGCTGCGCGTCGTACTCCTGCTGCAGCTGATGCAGGTTCTCACGCAGCGTGCGCGCCTCGTCCACGCGCCCCGCCGCAACTGCCTGCCGCACGTAGCTGCGGATGTTGCCGATCTGCTGCAGCAGCGGGTCGTCCAACTCGCCGATGGGGCCGCCGTGCCCTTCCACGCCTGACGCCGGCACGCCGCTCTCGGGCAGCCACCCGGTAGCGCTGTCCACCGCGGGCCGTTGGTGCCGGGGCTGGGGCTGCTGCTGCTGGCGCTGCTGTTGCTGGCGCTGCTGCTGGGAGTCGAGCGAAGTCTGTGTTCGGAATGCAGACGCACGCGGTTCGTACGTCATCGTGCGGGTCTCAGATGGTCAGGTTACGTGACGATGGCAGGTGAAGAAAAATGCGATGTTGATCGTTCCCTTGAGGTTAATTACGAGGAAAGTACCTGACCAGGGGGTGGGGTGGAGCAGTGATCTGAGCACTGCGCAATTAACCCAGTCGTGCACGAGTGACTTTGACTTTGTCGTGTCTGTTTTCATGCGTGTGTCTGTGTCCGCATTTGCCTCTGTGCATTCATCTGTCCACACATGTCCCCCCTGTGTGCAAGTGGATCTGCCCGTGTGCGTGCGTGGACGCGTCTGTCCGTGTGTGTCTGCCCACGCGTATCCACACATATACACGTGTCTGTGTGCGTTTGCGTCCGTGCACATCTATCCACATGCAAGCATCTGCCTGTGGAGGCGTGCGCACACACCTGTACGCACGCACGTGTACCTGTGCATCTCTGTCCTGTGCACGCGTGCCTGCCTGTGCACGTGTCTGCGTGCGTGTCTGCGTGCGCGTGTCTGCGTGCGCGTGTCTGCGTGCGTGTGTCTGCGTGCGTGTGTCTGCGTGCGCGTGTCTGCGTGCGCGTGTCTGCGTGCGCGTGTCTGCGTGCGTGTGTCTGCGTGCGCTCGCCTGTCTCTCCTGCATGACGCGGCTCTCCGCCTCACGCCTCCGCCCCTCCTTCAGCTCCTCGTAGCGATCGTCCGTCGGAAGCGACTGCAGCCCCAGCAGCTTCTCCTGCGGCGTGCGCGCGACACCCGCGACCGGTCAACTCCCCACAGCACCGGCTCACGGTGCAACCCCCACCCCCCCCCCCCCCCAGCGACTCCCCTCCGCCGTTCTGATGCCAATCCGGCAGCTACGAGGCAGCCAAAGGCAGCGCCGGTGGAGGGGGGGCAGGGGGGCGAGTGCCCAGCAAATTGGTAGACTCGGGAAGGGGAAAAATAGACTTCAGCCCCCTCCTCACCCCTCAACACAACTCCTTGGGGACAGGGAAGTGCAAGCCAAGGTACGCATTATCAACTCGCTCTGTACCGTTAATATCTGCAGTACACCGCAAATGCATTGTACATTACTAGACGCTGAGTAACAGCCACATGATGGAACACGCCCAACAGGGGATATATTCATCCTGGCGATGGAGCGACGAAATCGGCTCATGTGCAGCAGTGGGTAGATCATGGAGTATGATGATGATGATGTTGGGGATAATGATGACGACGACGTCCCACAGATGACAAGACAGCAGCAGCTAGCGGAGGCAGCAAAAGTGTCCGCACCTGCACAAAGAGGCTCACGCTGTAGCGAATCATCTTCTGCAGCTTCAGTGCCTTGGCATGAGGGGGGGGGGTCATCCTTGACACCCAGGTTCAGGATCTTCTTGCTGTACAGAAAGTGGGGGGAGGGGCGCACAGAGGGGGATTAGAGGGGAGAGAGGCCACAGCCAGCGGGAACGGATCTCGGCGCGCGCGTAACGATGGATTGGTTCACGGAGCCAACTCGTTTGAACGCTAACGAACCGATTAACCTCTGACCCCAGCGCTCACCTGATGACATCCACCAGCTCGTACAGCTTCATCAGCTCCATGCGCATCGCATTGCCCTGGTCCAGGGTGTAGGTCGTCTCGCCGGCGCTGCAACAACAACTCACCTCCGATTAGCATGGTTGGCTACGTACGGTGCGAAAGAAGTTCAACATACGTACAGCGGAGGTGGGAGGATGAGGGGCGGTCAGGGTAGGGGAGAGGGCAGCACGGGCGTAGTGGGTCAGGATCGTCAACATTTGTAGTGCGGCAATGGGTGGTTACGCACGACAGATCGTCGCACGCTGCGATGAATTGTCACGATCGGAGTGGGCGGGAGCGTCACTACTCAGTGCTGTGGCGCCACTCACTTCAGGGAGTCGGCCATCCTGCCGTACTCGGGCGCCAGCTGCTCCACCTTCACCATGTTCTGATGCAGCTTCTGAAGGTGGGCAGTGCGAGCAGAATGTTAAGAGATTAAAAACGGACCACTGAGCCTATATGCGAGTCTATGGGTGGATCAATAACACATTCCTGCGGAAGGAGCTGGTAGGAACGTTGGGTTGCTCGGTCAATGGCCAGGGTCAACGGCGACGTGGTGTATTCCGCAAATATGCCCGACTGTGAGGGCGGGCACAAGCCGGCGTGAGTAGGTTAAACGTTGAGTTTTATAAGGGCACCACGGGGTGACCAGCCCCTCCCCACCCAGCCCCTCCCCACCCAGCCCCACCCAGCCCCTCCCCACCCTCCCCTCCCCACCCAGCCCCTCCCTGCACGACAGACGGACACAATAATCCCCTGTGGGCTGGTGTAACCAGGTTCCTACCAGTATCAAAGGGTATCTCCGCGAGTCTATAGGTCTGACAACCTAGTTTCATCACAACAAAGTCTATGGATCTCCATGCAAGTCTATGTTTCTCAATGTATGCCACTGGTGACCAGGCTGAGACCACCAACTTTATACCACTGAAAACCCGGTTTAATCACAACCAAGTCTACGTAAGTCTATGAGTCTCCATGTGAGGCTATGCAAGTCCATGACCCTCGGTGTGATTCCATGTATCTCCAAGCACGTCTCTTGTACTCCATGCGAGTCAATGGCGACAAGGCTGATTGATACACACTCCCTACGCTAGAGAACCCGGAATAACCACGGTTCCACCCCGTGATCTCAGTAGCGCCAGCTCCGCATCTCCACATCCCGACCCTCTGATTGTCAGCGCCCCTCCTGCCGGCACCCGCACACCTCATAGAGCGCCACGATGGCCGGCTGCCGGTGCTGCTCGTCCATCTGGTGCTCGTGCCGCACCAGCGCCTCGCGGCAGTGCCGGCAGCACCGCACCCGGTCGTCGTCCTTGTCCTCCAGGAGCAACGAACCCACGCTGCTGGCGCTGCCGCGCCGCCGGTGCCCGCCGCCCTCGCCGGGCCGGCCAGCTGCCCTGGCACCGGCGGCGCTGCCACCGGACCAGGCCGTGGGCAGAGACGCGGATGATCCGGCCAAGCTCGATACGCGGTTGGCGCTCGTCAGCTTGTCTGCGTCGCACAGAGGGGAGTTTAGGGTCGCTCATCGCCATCGTCTGTATGTTGCTGGATGAAACCGAGCCCGTCTCTCATGGTCGCGCTGTTACTCGCCAGTAGATAGTAAAGCGGGTCCTGTGGTTTTGCCTACAGCGCGCTTTTCACAAACACGACAGCACAATTAATTATCACAATTCCATTCGGCAGTCGAATATTTTGTCATATTTTGTTCAAAAAGGCTTCTTGTTTTGTTCCTCTCTATAGTCTGTCTCATCTGTACAGATGCGTTCACGAAATGCAACACTCGCACACTGTTAGCAGATCATTCGAATCCATTACAACCATCGATTCTGACTCGCACGATATGAAGAATTATACCTCGAGCATAAGAGAAGACTTTAATCGACGCATAATTACGCACCTCGGACCACCTGACCGCCCGAATTACATTGTCCTTTAAACTCAAGCTAGCGCTGCGCAGCCGGTGCCTTGCAGCCAGCAGAGTGGGACGCACCGGCGAAGGCGATGGTGAGGAAATGCGTGCAGCGCTTGCACATGATGGAGCCGCAGAGCCGGCAGTGGTGGCGGCGGCTCGTCACCGAAAACCCGCGGCCGCAGTCGGGGCAGCACGGCACGTCCTCGTCGCTCACCCACGTCACCACCGACCGCTCCAGCACTACCGCCGTGTGTGAAGAGGGGGGCGAGTATAGGGCAGTGGAGACAGCACAGCAGAGAGAGGTCCCTGGGTGAATAACTGGCACGAGTAAATATTTTTCGATATTGTTCGAACGCAGCGACATTTCGTGCAGAAATATTTCAAGGAAAGCGGAGGCCTAAATTTCGATTTGAAGCTTTCGTGACTGCAGGGATTCAGCTTCTTGGTTCTTTCGGTAAAGTCACGTAGAAGGGAAATAGGAAAGTAATAATAAAAATAAGTTTATAATAAAAGAATAAAATTTATTTTATTATTTCCCTTCTACGTGACTTTACCGAAGGAACCAAGAAGATGAAAGCGGAGGCCTCACCTTTCCTCTTGGCCGGGTCGGTGTTCATGCGATCAAACGACGTCAGCTGATTGAGAGAAAGCGGAGACAACACAGTGGGAAACATGCTCAGCGAGACATTGCCGCTCCACTCAGCTTGAACTTTCGTCAGCGTGGGCTCTCACACCGTGACAGGGTTTACGTGTAGAAACGTATGTGCCTCCCCTCCGTCTTCACAGCACTGTGAGCAATTACGGCGGAGATTTAGATTTTAATAAAATTACCGGATCACCCGTTCACCAAATCACCTGAAATGCAGCAAATCTCAGAAGCTAAGCTGATTTAAGCCTGGATAGTTCTTGGATTGGCGACCACCAACTACAAAACAGGTGTTTGTAGGCTGCCGCATGGCTAAATTCTGGGCAGACAATGTGCCACACGGGGGTCCAAGGTCCACATCTCTTATATCTATGAGATTTTTTTGGCAGTATCAAGAATGATGAGAAAATCAGAATAGGCTTTACCCTTTCTGGAAATAAAACAGGCGTTAAGAAGGCTGTCTCTGGTGTAGGCTAATCAGTTTCAAAGACAATGTTTATATTATCAGAGCAAGTATGTGTGACTAATGCAGTTTTCGATTTAAAGCTTTCGTGACTGCAGGGATTCATCTTCTTAGTTCTTTCGGTAAAGTCACGTAGAAGGGAAATAATAAAATAATAAAAATAAAACATAATAAAATAATTCTCACGACGTTTCGGCCACAACGCAAGCAGCCGTCCTCAGGTGGAGAACAGGTCTGTCGAGAAGACAGAGTCGTGAGAATTATTTTATTATGTTTTATTTTTATTATTTTATTATTTACATTCTACGTGCCTTTATCTATTTAGTGTTTAAACAACTTAACACCTGTTTTATTGCCAAGCCTAGTCCACATCTCTTGCTCTTTGTATTCGGCCTCTACCTGCAGGGCGATGGACTCCCCGCGTCGTGCCGGGCAGTGGCTTAACACAAGGGGCTCTGCATGTCCACGTTTAGATTTTGCGGCGTTACGCGTGGGGAGAGAGAAACCACGAAGGGTGGACTCACCTTCTCTAGGCGGATGAGCAGCCTGTTCATCTCGATGACGGAGCGGTCAATTCGAGCCGCCCTCACCCTCTTAAAGTCGTCCAAGTGACTTCGTTCCAAACCTAAAAAACAAACATCAGCTCCGCTCGGTGACACGAGACGCACGCACGAGCAGCCGCACGTGTCCATGTAGCCACTGAACCTCATGGGAGGGTCACGGGGCGAGGACAAGGGTTCATTCCAGCCGGGCAAGTTCAGGTCAGCGATCTGTAAAATATTTCCACAATCGGTAGATATGAACCCATAGACTTAAAAAAAACCCAGACTTGGGCTAAATAACCTTATAAAGGACCCACAGACTTGCATAGCACCCACAGACTTACATCGGACTCATCGACTTACATGGGACCAGGGATTAAGTCCAGCAAAGTCGACGAGCTGGGAAGCATATCCGCAATCGGCACACATCCACCATACCTCTCATTGTGGCTGTGGTAACTACTAGTCGTGGGCCACCTACTCCAGTCGACCAATGACCCAAATATATTCAGTGATAACAAATTCAGGCCGAGGGTACGAGAGTTCGTCTGACCCGGTCCGACCCGGTCCCACCTACCGGGTTCCTGGGGCTCCCACATCCACGTGTCAATGCCTCCCGTCGTCACCACCGCTGCTGCCACCAAGTCAGCTGCTCCATCTGTGCCCGGGTCCACCCTCTCGTCCCTCTTCAGCAGCTTGCTCTTGGCCCTGCCGAGGAGATCTAAACACACGCGCCACCAGGCACGTGAGGGCAAATCCACGGTGTATGGGGCATGTCCGTGTTGCAGTGGGCACGTGCGGTGTCGTAGCAGGGCAGGCACGTAGTCTGTGGGGCATGTCCGTGGTGCAGTGAGCACGTGCGGTGTCGTAGCGAGGGCGAGCGCGCACTCTTGATGTGGTGCACCACGTGGCGGTCGTCCTCCGAGTGCGCGTCCTCGTAGTGCGCCTGCAGCTGGTACACGGAGGGGAAGTCGCGCACACACATGGGGCACAGGAAACCCTCCCGGATCTCGGGCCCCGTGTCTCCGTCCGTGTCCCCCATCTCACGGCCGGTAGAGGTGAATCCTCTCTCCTTGCCGGGGGGCACCAGGTGCTAGCCGGCAGCAGACGGACCTGCGGGGTTGAGATCGGAAATCTTTAGTTGTGATGGCAAGTTGAAGCCTGCTGGTCTACGTTTGTATTTGAAAACTGTATTGGCAGAGGCCTTCATCCAGCAGTGGATTGTCCGTGGCTGATGATGACGTGAAATTCAATGTTTCATCAACAGCCAGAGGATCACAGTCCTCAAAGTCTAAAATCAACAAGCACTACTTGTAAGGGATCAGTCAAGTCCACACTTTAGTTTCGTGCCGACTGATTAGTAAGCAACCCGTCAGCACTATAGTAGGTAGATAGTAATTAGTTTAACACGTAGCAGGCTTTCGCGACCAATAGTATTCATAATCAACGTTTTTGGGTTTAGATCGCGTTATTTATAAATGTGTCGTAACCCTTCACCACCCGACACGGCCAATCAGCAAAAAAAAAGTATCACGTTGACAAAAGACAAAATAGTTCACTGACATTTTATTGCTGATTGGCCGTGTCGGGTGGTGGAGGGTTACGACACATTTATAAATAACGCGATCTAACCCAAAAACGTTGATTATGAATAAATATTAATTATTAAGCACGGATTGTGGCGAGTAAGCTATTAGGAAGCACTGCTGCCGTCAAACACAGCGGTGCGTTATCAGCAAACACGACAGCTATCCGGCTGATGAGTGGGCGGCTGACTGTAGAGAGGATAGTAAGTGCTCTACAGTAAGCTCTGTCGGGATGGTGTCTAGGGATAGTAAGCGCTCTACAGTAAGCTCTGTCGGGATGGTGTCTAGGGATAGTAAGCGCCAGAGGTGTGGACTCGAGTCATGTGACTTGGACTCGAGTCAGACTCGAGTCATGAATTTGATGACTTGCGACTCGACTTGGACTTGCATAACAATGACTTTGTCCCACCTCTGGTAAGCGCTCTACAGTAAGCACGGGAACTCTGTCGGGATGGTGTCTAGGGGATTGTGCGATGGTTAAGGTGTTGGTAGGAGCGAGTGCAGAATAGAGTGGAGGGGAGAGTGGGGGTCGTGGAGTGAGTGGGGTCGAGTGAGTGCGGGGTAGTAGTAGAGT